>NC_061511.1:87524027-87568096 GCF_022539505.1 Lolium rigidum
ACGTACGACGAGAGACGGAAGTGCTACCGGATTGCAGCACGGGACGATTGACTACATCAACAACGAGATCTGATCTCGTAAGGCTTTGGATCTTCGAGGGTTAGTCTCTCATACATCTCGTTGCTTAGATCTTCATACTACGGTAGAAAATTTTTGTTTTCCATGCAACGAACCCATCACTCGCCTGGGGAGGATCCAGGGCGGCGCGCTCGCCGGGCCACATGCTCGCCGGGGGAGGAGTTGAAGCGGCGACGTGCTCTCCGGCGGAGGAGCAGGGTTGAGACTTGCTCGCCGGGGGAGGAGCATGGGGGCGCACTCGCCGGGGGAGGCGTTGGGGCGGCGACGCGCTCGCATGTGGAGGATCTGGGGCGGCGCGCTTGCCGGGCCACATGCTCACCGGGGGAGGAGCTAGGGAGGCGCCGTGCTCTCCGGGGGAGGAGCAAGGCGACGACGTACTCGTCGGTGGAGAAGCAGGGCGACACACTCGATTGCTGGGCTCGCTCTCCGGTGGTATGACTTGGATAAGGAGCAGAGAAAGGAAAGTTTGTGTGGCCAGCCTTAAAATAACCTGAAATCTTACGAGCGGCCGCGTGCCACACGAACCTCACGGGCACACGACAGGCTGTTGCGTCCCACTGGTAGGCTAGCTAATGTTAGGTGTCGTTTTTTAAAAAGCTGTAACTTTTAAACCGTGCGATGAAACAATTCGTTTTCACTTTTAAAATCTTCACGATGAGAGCTTCAAAACTAGACCACATTTTCATATGTTTCGACGAAATTTTTTAACAAGCAACTTTGATGCGCGACAGAGCAACTTTATTGTGCAGGAAAAAAACTTTGGTGTGCGACAAAGCAACTTCGGTGTGCAACGAACATGAACACATTTTGGTACACGAAGGCACAACTTTTGTGCCCGACAATAATTTTGGTGTCCATAGGAGTAATTTGAATGTGTGACGAAGCAACTTAAGTGCCCCGCGGAGGAACAATCATGCCCGGCGACGCAGTTTTCGAACCCTGGAGAGCAACTTTGACGCCCGACCGAGCAAAATTAGTATCCTGCAGAGCAACTTTAGTACTCGACGGAGCAAATTTGGTTTGTGACGGTCCAATCTTGGCGTCCAGTGAAGCAACTTTGGTGCCCACCAAATAAATTTTGACGAATGGCTGAGCAACTTTGGTGTTCAACAATGCAACTTTTATTGTGAATGTAGATTTACGTTGTGCAGCAAAGTTGCTTCCCCCAACACTAAAGTTGCATCGTCTCGCATTATAATTGCTTTGTCGCACGTAGAAGTTGCTTTAGAAAAAACTTCATCAAAATACATAGAAATGAGATCTAGTTTTGAAGAGCTCACCGCAAGAAATTCAAATGTGAAAGCGGATTCTAATTTCGACATCTGATGCAAAAGTTATAGGCTTTTAAACATTTTAAAAGGATAATTAATGTGCATGATGTCATCATAGTGCATGTGCTACAATAACCATAAATAATAGGTGTTCACACGGACAAAATTAGTCTGCTTCCTTTTTTGGTTGAGTGCTCAGATGTACCAATGGGCACGCGGCCGCTCCCTAGACTCATCCTTAATAAAATAATAAACAATGCGGCCCATCCACTATGCGGGTTGGAGGGACGACCGATTTCCCGCCCATGATCAGTCGGCTGATCTGCAGCGTTTTTCCTTTGGCAAAGGGCTACGTTTTTACTCAATGTGTGGTCGCTTGCAAAATTTTGATGAATTTCCAGTGAATTGATAATATAACAAAACCCAATGTGTGGTCGCTTGCTAGAGAGGGGACAAAATCACCAAGGAACTGATCGGAAGCTATTGTATTGTGGTAGTGCTTTGCTGTAAAAAAGATCGTAGTGTCCAAGTTATACCCGCCTCGCCTATAGGTGTAGTGTCTATGATCAACAAGAATATGGAGGGTCTAGATGAGTACGAGTACGTACCGATCCGTGTCAAGTTTCCTATTAGAGTACTAGTTCCGGAGAGCCCGTGCTCCCCACGCAGGTGTCTCTCCGGGTTCGTGTCCAAATAGAGTCAGCTTCAGGGCTAGGTCTCCTGCCGGCGCGGATATGTCTTCAATCTCGTGCCACCGGATGTACTTTCTGCGCTTGGTGTTCTCGCCATGACGGTGTTCGGGGCGAGCGTGCCTCGCAGGAAGAGAACGGCGTTGGTGGCACCTCCAGACGCCATGGAGGAGGAGGAACCGGCCACCAAGAACGGCGATGGATCTTCCGGCGCTGAAGGTACCGCTGTGTCGACGCCGTCTTCGTCCTCGCCCGCTGCCGACGGGCACGATGCTGTGGCGGCGGCCCAACTGAAATCCGAGCAAGAACGAAAGCGGAAGGGTAAAATGCTGGAGGCAGTCCAGAGCCTGCCGATGCGCAAGAACGACACCGCGCTGCAGCCTCCCTTTCCCAAGCTCATGGGCGACGCCATCCGGGCCCAATCCCCCGTGGACACCAGGGCACCGAAAGCAGTCCTCTCCAAAGCCAGCAAGAAGCGCAGGCGGCACGACGGCGGGCAGTCTACATCGTCGGCAAGGTCCAACTCCAGCAAGACGGAAGTGCCCCTCCACAAGATCGACGTCGTCAGCGACAGCCTGCGCCGCACCCTGAGGGAGCTTGGAGCCTCGCCGCCGGCGCGCATCTACGGCAAGAGGCTGTGGAAATCAGACAGGGACAAGAACCAGCACCGCCTGCTCATGTCGTGCAAGAGGTGGCAGGCCGTGCCGTTCCCGCTGGACTGGATCCTGACGGCGGAAGAGAAGCCGCTGGTGGACGTACAGGCCTACGACCGCCGCGGCGAGCCCTTCGTGGTCCGATGCAAGAAGCTAACCACCAACAACGCATACCGTCTCATCACCGGCTGGGGCACCTTCCTGACTAACAATGGCCTCGTCGTAGAAAAAACTGCTAGACCTGAAGAAGTGGAACTCTCCATGGTCGAACTCTGGGCGTTCCGTTCGCCGTTGCTCAAGGTGGGCGTCCACAACCAGCCCAACGGCCCGCTTGGGCTCGTCATCGTGCACTACCTCCAAGGAGAATCCCCGCATGCCGATGCTGCCATTGCCAAGATGTTGGCGGCAGGGGGCAGAGTCGCCATGCCAAGATGGGTTGCTGATCCTGTCCATGAGCACGCTGCTCCTATCCATGAGGGCATGCCCGTCTTGGGTGCTGCTGCTCATGTCCATGAGGATGCCATGCCCGCGCCCGCCTTGGGTGATGCTGCTCATGCCCATGAGGATGCCGTTCATGCCCGTGAGGAGGCCATGCCCGTCTTGGAGTTGGAGGACGCCGTTGATGACGATGAGACGGACGAGGAAATGGTAGAGGCTGCGGAAGCCATGCTAATGTTGCTTTATGGTTCTCCTGAAAAATAGTGGCGTCGTATAGGCGTAGGTAGTTCAGTTGATTGATTTCACTCACCCAGCAACCAGAATCCGCAACATGGTTCCCTTCGTATTTAGATTTCCAATTTGAGTTTTCCCCTCCTTGTTTATTTGTTTCACTAGGCGTTTGTGAATGCCCTTTGGAATTGAACATGTTCCGACACAACAGCAAATGTTTTTACAGGCATCCAATGATGCATCTTTTCTTAGTTCTTGGGGTTGGTAATGAGGCTCACAGTTCTTAGGTTCTTTTTAGAAAAAAGAAATATCAACATCTAGGATATATAGCAAACCAATACCTTTATATTCATCATGATGTATATTTTCGTATGCTATACATTTAGTATTGTAGATATAGATAATTTTCTCAATGCACTTGATCGAAATTGATATAGTTTGATTTATTTTACCACAGAAGCCATTTATGTGGTTCATCTGAGCACATCTACAATGCATTCTGGTGAACCGTGGTAGATCAATCTACGAAGTTTGTTCAATCACCGTCTGAATTTTCTCAACTTTTTGTTGTAAACGAAACCAGACCCTTCTACTACTGAACAATGTGTGGAAGAAAGTAGAAATGGTATATTTGTTGTCTTCTACGCTTTCACGAGTAACCCGTGCATCAACCGGCAAGTGGCTAATCACCGGAGAGCGCCACTAGAGGTTGAAACGAGACGGCCCGAGGCCTCGTATAAGCGGTTACTAACATGAGTTCACACCACATAGAGGAAAATAGTCGACATGCGCAAGAACAGCTAGAGGCGGCCTACAACCAACTAGATCAATTCCACCACATGAAGCTGCAAATCGCCCCTTATTAGGGACTAGTAGAAATGCCCGTGCGTTGCCACGGGTTTTCAAATTTTATTTATCAACGCACATATATAATTTAAAACTTAGTATGAAAATTCAAATCAAATCATGGATATTATAATGTGCTATATCATGATAATACAGAACACAATAACAAGATAACATTGTCATACAACATCATTGTTTTGAAGAACGTTATAATAATTGACATCGTTTATAAAAATTAAATAAGCACTCGACTAATTGTTTACATTAAAAGAATCTACTCCCTCATGCTCCTTAAATATTGTCGTACAATGCTAGGAATATTTTCTTCCGCTTCATTTTTAGTGTACTTGATCAAGCGTACAAAAAATTCTTCTTGAACTCAAAAACATTATGCACAACAATACTTCACATTAACATTGCCTCGGTGGTGGCGTACCAAAAAATTCTTCTTGAGCTCAAAAACCTCCTCTAGCTGTGCAGAACTCGGTGAGTCTAGAGTCCCTTCCATCAACATTGCCTCGATGGTGGCCTCTTTTGAAAGATCAACAAAATTCATATCTACATTGTCCATGACCTACAAAAATGTAACATTTACCAGAATAAATTCTAAAGATTACCTTATGGAAACATGCATAGAAAAAATGGCAATCACCTCATTTGCTTGTGTAAATTTCGACGAGTTTTCTGTCTCTTCCACCAACATCACATCAGAGCCTATCTCGTTGGATTCTTTCGGAGCATCAAAAATATCAGTATCCATCCCAGCCAAAATCTAGAAAAGAAAAACATATACTCCCTCCGATTTAAGGAATAAGGCGTCCAAAGCGTCCGCCTAGGCGTCCAAAGAGACGGGATATCCATTCGTTGAAGTAGGAGGACTACGATATCCATTCGTTGAAGTAGGAGGACTACGACATCATTCTCGTAGTCCCACTTTGTTTGTTCATATCATTTCTAGTGCCACACGGGATATCCATTCTGCAACCAAAAACAAAATGGGTACCAGGACACAATAATTCAATCCGATCTGCTAAATGTATCACTTCAAGAAAACGAGCCTAAGTTTCACACAAGCCAACATAGTGCAAAGTAACATTTGGATCATAGGTATAGAAATATCTAGTACATTGTCTCCATTTGCTAATGTATCACCTCAAGGAAAGAGCCTAATATTCAAAGCAACATTGGACAATAGAAATGGAAAAATATAGTACTCCCTCCGTCCCGCGGAGAGTGTCGGACCCGCAGTACAAAACAGTTTTTGCAAAGAAGTCCTAAAACACTAAAAACCTTCAAAGTAGGACATCAAACTTGAATTCCAAGATTCAATCTTCCTGTCTCCGTCCTCGACCTCCCCCTTCCACCATCGATGAATCAGCTCGCCATCGCCCCCGGCGACCGATCAATCAGCAAATATGACGGGGGTGAGGTTAGCAAACACAGCGATTATAGAGCTCCCGTATCTGGGACCGTCGCCCCCGTCGTGATCGTGATCGTGATCGATCTCGCCGCCGGCTGCCCTATGCTCCGCGCGCCCCCTGCCCGAGTTCGCCTCGCTCACCGCCGACTGCTCTCTGCTCCGCGGATACCGCTGGTCCTCCTCTGCTCGGCGTGAGCGCCGCGCACCGCTTGCCGGCTAGCAGCACTACGCCATCGCCCACGACCTCCTCCTGCTTAGCTGCGCTGCTGGTCCTCCACTGCGCTGCTGCTCTTCGCGCTCATCGAGCTTGTCGTTGTCGTCCAGCTGGTCCTCCACTGCGCCGCTGCTCCCGGCGCTCGCCCACTCACGGCCCTGCCACCGAGTTTGTCGTCAATGGCTCGGCCTCCTCCCTGCGCCACCAGCTGCTGCGACGTCGAGGTCCTCTGCTCCCTGGATAAGATCGCCGTCCTCCCCTGAACAAGATCGCCGTCGTCCTGAACTGTTACCTGAGAAGGAACTGCGGTTCGGTTTGAATTGTCCTCAAGAAGGGTAGGGAACTTGATCCCTGTTGTTGGTTCAGTCACATCTTCTGGTAAGATTGTTCTTGGCACCAACACGAGCACAGCCTGGACGCCTTTCTTCCAAATACTCTGATTTGTGTACCATCTTTTCCCAAACTAATTGAATCCATGAGCATCTTTGGTAATCTTTCAAAAGCTACAACAATTCAGGAAGGTTCATAACAGGATGTGTTGCAGGGAAGTAAACTGTAGCTACATAGGAATATACAGTGATTGCTTGAGGTCCTCAGTTTCAAAGAAGCAAAATCATTCCACACAACAATCAAGAACCCCAACAGCACAATGATCAACCTAATGCATTCATGATGGCTATTGGCGTTCATGTTAGATAAAAAATTAGATTTACCGGAAGAGTGCATCAATGTAAAGTTATTGTATTTGTCTTTCTGCATTCTTTTGTCTTCCTAGTTACTACTTGACAGAGCATAATTCACCTTAATATTCCTTTTAAAAAATGTGAGTTGGAACAAATTCAGAAATGCAGAACATGTAACATGTAGGGACAAACAGCTAGGTGTGGATGGCCACAAATTCTGTGTTAAAATTCAGGGGAGCCTCTGTGTTATGACTACTTCAAGTGTTATGACTACAAATACAGTTATCCTTGCCACAACTAAACTGTTGTAGGCACACAAAAAGGCTTTTATCTATATGGACAGGAAAATAATTCTACAGCGCAAATGCAGTTAGAAAGATCAGACAGTGTGACAACACGAGCATCCTTCACTAAGGAAGTGAAAATCAGGAGAAGCATAGGAGTATGACAGATCAAGCTGCCCTAATTTCTTTGAACAAAACAAAGACATAGTATTCTATAGGTGGGCTTCTTGTTTCCTTTAGTTAAAAGAAACACATAGTTGCATTCTAATGTTATTTGCGAAAGTATCAAAAAGGGTGGCCAGTTATCTTAGAAAAGGAGTAGATTGAAGAAAAAGTTCAGACCTGCATAACTGCATTTTCATGAATGAATGTAACATCAATAAAAGCTTCACTCCAGAATTTTATTTCATGCAGGATGGAAGTCATGCTTCTTTGCTGTGATAACCTCTTGGCAATCTGAAGCTATGACATATCTTGTTTCTTGGAGATCGGCAGCGAGGGCAAGGCCTTCCTTACAAGCAAATGTTTCCAATATGGCTGGCTATGAAAAACCAGGGCAATCAAGAGCTGATGAACCCAAATAAACACCATCCGATCTACGGCAAATTGCAGCTACCACCCCACGGTCGTCATAGCGAGCCAGAGCAACATCAACATTTATTTTCACATCACCATCAAGGGGAGGATTCAAAGATCTGAAGACTTGTCGAGGATGACGTGAGCTCGGACGTATCTGTTTTGTTGCAGACTCATTGATCATGCCTTGAAGCTCTGGCTCAGTAGGATTCTGACCCAGGGAACGCATGACAGTTCCCAGCTCATTAGTGGTAATGCAACCTGCAAAGAACGCATGACAGTAATGTTATTCAACTCCAGGACTTGTTCAGCTCTTAGGTATCACTATGTATGGTCAAGATCATCAATTTGTGTCTTGTCTATAATTCTATATGAACAGATAAAACAAAAGAAACAACTGTCTAAAACCAAAACCGAATCTAACAGAGGCTGTTTACACCAATTAATCTCCTCCATGTCGTTCTCATCGTCTCCCAATTACCCAGTTCAGCATCCAACGAATCAACAGTAACTTGGAGCCCAAAATCAAGGGCAGAGAGAGGGGCAGATATATTTGTCTCACTGTGGGAGCGGTCGCCGCCGACTTGATGAGCAGCCATGACGAGGCCGGCGACGACGCAACATCTCCTTGACCGGCGGTCCACGCAGTTTATCCATATGTAGAGTTCCTTTTCCCACACACAAATAGTGAGGCATTCTGCCTACATAGGAAATCATTCTCTTAAGTGACACTTAAGCATAAGCAACCTCCACAAGTTGTAATTCCTATTTCATAACCCCAATGTGGATTCCCATAGTTATGCTCCAGAGCAAGATTCAAGAAGCGCGTGTTGATGCTTCCATTGGAAGGCTAGTGAAATGTTGTGGAGATGCAACTCTTCCAATGCTCACAGAAAATGGTGAAAATAAAATACCCCTGCTAAATGTTTTGCTCTGGCTGACCGGTTATTCTGAGAACTTTATATTTTCGGTGTGACAATTAGATACTGAACAACCAAGTATGAGAAAACTATGCAAGCCAGAGCAACCAAGTATGAGAAAACTACGGTAATAGGAATCTGTAATTAGAAAGGCAATGAAACCATCCCAAAAAGGATGTTCAGTTCATTGCATATAAATAGGAGAATATAAAACTGAAACACATGAATTGATTAGTTTTAAAACCTGTATTCTGTTGCATCCACCAACTCATATATAATTTAACTTGTAGTAACTAACAACTTCCAGGCTCAGAAAGTTACATGATATATAATTTTGCATATATGGACATACATATATGAGTCCAGGAAACGTGAATCAGGAACTAACATAAGATGTACCTATGCTTGACTATCTGATAGAGGATGCTCAAACAACCTGGTAGAAGATACTATTCTTGTTATTCAAATGAGTAATCTACATGGACTTGAACACGAATCACTTAGTGTTGGGTCCTCAAATCAAGAAGCATCTGCTAGCAAGACCAGAAGGTCACGACATATTTTCTCTAGTATACAAAATACAGTGAAAGGGGAAACATACCATGAAGTGAATATTACTAAACATCAATTGTATCTCATATATATGATTGCCCACAATCTGCACCAAGAACAAATTTTCAGCTGAAATAATTACTCAATAATATTCTAGCCAAATTTAACTCAACATGCAATGCACTCCCAAGAGTTCTAGTTTGATGAAATCATGTAACATCAAGTTTCTGGAAAGGGCAGTACAAAAAACTATTTGAATTCAAATTATCTTAAACCGTGTTCTGGAAATTATACCCTGTGTCGTGTTCTAATTAGAAGTCAAACTATCAGTGATTGTGTTGGAAATTATACCTTGTGTCGATAAGGTGAATATTTGTTCTTGGGTCTTGATTTGTTTCTTATGGTATGATATCTGTCACCACATCCACTAAACCAACATCTTGTGACACATGAGAAAAGTATTGGCTTAGTTGGAAAATGGCAGTCAGGGGAAGATAATAATAATAGGGTAGAATGAATAATTAAAGAAGTGTGTGGAGTAAATAAAATACCAGATAGAAGTGTTGTTGACAGTACATGCTTGGAGGACCTCAAGTGGGATAATCTATTGGATCTTTGAGCGATGAGTAATCTTGATTTCATATGGATAATCTGTTATCTTGTTCTTCTTCCATGTATCAGCAACCATGAACATTTCAAAGGTGTAATGAAACCTGCGGTACACTGCTGGCAACATCATTAACATCAAAGATCCAATAGATTATTATGCTATATGTGAAAACTACCAGAAAAAGAAAAATAAGAAGTTAAGAACAGACTCACTATCCAATATATTTTGCAATATTACCTAAAGTAAGTTAAGTTAAGAACGGACTGAATCATTGTGCTATGCCCAAAGGTTATTCCTTCGGTTGGTTTCAAGATTATTATGCTCTATGTGAAAACTACCAGAAAAAGAAAAGTAAGAAGTTAAGAACAGACTCACTAAACATGAAAATGGCTGCAAAATCTCGGGGAAAAATAAACGAGATCTGCCAAGAAATTTCTAATTATTCCGAAGACTTGGGAATCTCGTCGAGTAAACCGATCTTCAAGATTTCTTTGATGCATCAACTGAAAGGGGGAAAGTGATTCTTGAGTAACTGACTTAGTGCAAGCATTAAACCTACAATACACATGCAGCTAACAATAGATGGAAACCATGCACCATTCATACTTGAAAGTAATATTTGCCGCTACTTTACCTTTATAAGGAATGGAAATACGAGCTAATGCAAAAAAAGCTCATCCTGCATTTTCCTTTCCTATCGCCTTCCCTTCTCCTTGGTGCTTGCAGATCGCTCATCCTGCCTTTTCCCTTCCTATCACCTTCCCTTCTCCTACCATTGCTCAATTGCTCTATGAAAAATATTAAAACCCTCATTTCTGTGAAATATAATTAGCAGCAAAGTTAAGTATAATGAAAAATCAGTAACTTTGTAGAAATTATCGTACAAACATAGTAGCATAGTACCATTGGCACAAGTTCAGATGCGAATTCAGTTCAAGGGAAATTCCATCTTTGTCACCAATACAAAAAATTATGAAGAAATTGAACAGGGCCACCATTGTAGTCCTCAAATGCTTTAAAACGCAATTTGACAAGATACACTTCCAATCTTATTCTTCGGCTACCTGTGAATGGTACAGTACATATTATACAACCATGGCTCCTACAAACATGAGAATTAATGGAAGATGTGACATATTAACATGTAGTGTTAAGAATTACCAGAAACCGGATTCTGACAAAAATATAATTGTTCGTAAAAATATTGTGGAATTAATCACTATTAATAATTGCTTTGAAACAAAAAGATATTGGATTCGCACAAACCCAATCTTCCATTATCAGAGTGTAACCTCATGAGCGAGAAGATAAACAATATTTCATTGGATTTGCACAAATCTTTATTTGGATTTGCGAGCTCCAGAGCCTCTGCCGGGGATCCGGTGCAGGCCCGTGGCGTGCCATCCTTGTCGAAGAAACCCTGGACAACGGTGCAACCATGGGTGTGAGTGGCGCAGCTGATTGGAAGGCGTGATGTGACCAGCGGCAGTGAAGAAGAGCGAGATGTACCTGGACATGAAGAGGACCTCCGGAGCCTCTGTCGCACATGCTCTTACCTAGTAGGAGAGATGGAGCCTGAGGGAACTTGATGCCATTGGCACTTCTACATCTGCGCTCATGATGAGCCCTGCACACACAAAGGCGCCGATTGACCATCACGGCCCGTGGTGAACCCGGACAGCTCTACCGATCACGTGAAGCCGGGACATCAACATTCACCAGGCGGGCGAGATCCCGACGGTGAAGATGTCATCGCCCGTCCTAAGCCCCGCAACCGACGATCTGGCCCCCAAGCCGGGCAGCGACGCGGGCGAGACTGAGGGTTTCCTTCGTCGATCAAGGGGGATCCCCACATACATGAATGGTGGAGAAGAAGGCCGCATCAGCCGATTCCAGGTATGCTTGGCGGCGCGGTAAGGGAGAGGGAGCGGTCTGCGACGCCGCGAGGTCGTACGTGAGAGGGGGCCTCGCGGTCGGCGGACCAGGCGAAGGCGTGGTGATCTTGGGTGACGACGGCGATGGGAGATCGGGTGAGGACTGAGGAGGGAGGGCGGCGCTCGGGAACAAATCGAAGGGAATCGAGAGCCAGCAGCGTACCGCAGGTTTCATTGGGCCTGGCCCATGTGGACGACGGACGACCAAGCGCGACGACGAAAGGAATGACGAAGCAATCGAACGTATTGTGGATGTTGGCAGAATAAGGAACCACTTTAGTCTTTTTAAGTAGTAGAGATTAGGAAAAATGTGTCACCATTGTCGCCGTGAGGAATGTAAGCAAAAAAGATCCACGATGTTGTGAATTAAAGATCTTGAAGCCTCCTCCGTTACTGTCGTGTGCCCTTTTCTACTTAGTTAGACAGATCACTTCAAAAAATCGTATCAAAATCAAGCATGAAAACAGATGCGCTAACGCGCAACGGCTCTCACGTTGTTTTTGCTCAATCTGTTGCTTCTCTTATGCAGTTATGCCTCGGAAAAGTGAGGATTTTCTCAGCCGTTGCGAGAGAAGAAGTGAGGATTTTCTCAGCGCGTACAATTAGAATGGTGGTTTAATTTGGAAGGTGTAGACGAGTACGAGTCCGCATCGATCCGTGTCAAGTTTCCTAGTTCCGGAGAGTTCGTGCTTCCCACGCAGGTAAATCTCCGGGTTAGCGCAGGCGTGCTCTAAATATTTCAGCTTCAGGGGTAGGTCTCCTGCCGCCGCGTATCGATCTATCTCATGCACTCCTGCCGCCGGAAACCTTCCTCGCTGTACTTTCCGCGCTTTGTGTCCTCGCCATGACGGTGTTCGGGGCGAGCGTGCCTCGCAGGAAGAGAACGGCGTTGGTGGCACCTCCAGGCGGCCGGGAAGAGGGGGAGAAGGAACCGGCAAACAAGAACGGCGATGGACTTTCCGGCGCTGATGGTTCCTCTGTGTCGACGCCGTCTTCGTCCGCGCCCGCCGCGGACCAGGGCCTGCCGATCCACAAGAGCGACGCCTCGCTGCAGCCTCCCGTTCCCGAGCTCATGGGCGACGCCCAATTCCCCGTCGTGGGCACCAGGGCACCGGCAGCAGTCCTCGCCAGAGCCAACAAGAAGCGCAAGCGTCTCGGCAACAACGTGCTCTCGGCCAGCACGAGGCGCTACGGCCAGTCTACATCGTGCAGCGGCACGGCGGCCGTCTCGCTCGACAAGATCGACGTCGTCGACGACACCCTGCGCCGCACCCTGAGGGAGCTCGGAGCCTCGCCGGAGCGCATCTACGGCAAGCGGCTGTGGACGTCGGACAGGGTCATGGGCCAGCACCGCCTGCTCATGTCCACCAAGAGCTGGCGGGCCAGGCACGGCGTGCCGTTCCCGCTGGACGAGGTCCTCACGCCGGAGGAGAAGCCGTATGTGCGGGTGCAGGCCTACGACCGCCGTGGCAAGGCCTTCGTGGTCGAATGCAAGAAGCTAACCTCCAACAACGCGTACCGCCTCATCCAAGGCTGGGGCGATTTCCTCAATTACAACGGCCTCGTCGTACCGCCGAACACGAAACCTGACGAACTGGACATCGCCATGGTCGAGCTGTGGGCGTTCCGTTCGCCGTTGCTCAAGGTGGGCGTCACCAACCAGCCCAAGGGACCGCTTGGGCTCGTCATCGTGCACTACCGCAAAGGGGAGTCTCCGCACGCCGATGCCGCCATCGCTCAGATTTTGGCGGCGGGGAGCAGAGCGGCCATGCCCATGCCAAGAGGGGTTCGCCGCCATCTGCAGCCGGCTATTCCTGTCCATGACCACAACGCCGTGCCAATCTTGGAGGACGCCGTTGTTGAGGACGACACCATGCCCGTCTTGGAGGACGACGCCGTCGATGCTCATGTGGACGACACCGTGCATGCGGCAGAGTTTGATGAGGAGATGGCCATGATACAGGCTGCAAAAGCCATGCTAATGATGCGTTATAGTTTTCCTACAATAACCAAGCGTCGTAGACTTGTTCAGTAAATTCATTTAACTCATCCAGAATGCGCAACATGCATATTTGACAACTAAGAATGCGCAACATGCATGGTTCCATTGATGTTTTTTTGTTTCCAGTTGCAGTTTTTCCCTCCTTGTTGATTTATTGCCCTTGCCACTTGCTTGAACATGGTCCAGCGCAACAAGAAATGTTTATACGTACATGCATCTTTATTTGTTCTCTTAGATCTTGGGGATGGTAATGCGAGTCTCACATTTGAGATTCATTATTCAAGTGATTTTTTTTACTTAGTACTAATCCAATTTCTCTTTGTGGGACTTCTGAATTGACTAAATGAAAGAGGAGGAAAAACCCATGAACGAAACACACGGAAGAGGACAATAAATCCATGGAAGGAGGGTACAAATCAGATCCATGTAGCAAATCCAAATGTTTAAGATCAAAACTATATGTCGGTGCACAATCTAAAACTAAGAGTGACTCATTGACAAGAACTAGAAATAGATGAGGGTGCTTACGAAAAAACAACTGCATGAGTCTCAAAGCAAAACATGAAAAAATGATGGTGAAAGGATCGTATGCCGCACCTAGAGGGGGGGGTGAATAGGTGCTAACCAATTTTTAGTTCTTTTTCAATTTAGGCTTGACACGAAAGGTAAATTCTCTAGATATGCAACTAAGTGAATTTACCTATATGACAAGGATATCAACTAAGCAAGGTATAGCTACGCAATAGTAGATAGAGTGGGATAGAGGTAACCGAGAGTGGAGCACGCGATGACACGGAGATGATTCCCGTAGTTCCCTTCCTTTGCAAGAAGGTACGTCTACGTTTGGAGGAGTGTGGTTGCTACGCAAGCCAAACCAACAGCCACGAAGGCTTCACTCGGATCTCCCGTGAGCAACGCCACGAAGGCCTAGCCCACTTCCACTAAGGGATTTCCTCGAGGCGGAAACCGGGCCTTTACAAAGTTCTTGGGGCACACATCCACAACCAAATTGGAGGCTCCCAAATCTGTAACAATACAACAATCAACAACAACACATCAACCACAAAACAACTAGGGAACCAAATAGGAACACTAGCATGAGATCCCTCAAACAAGAGAGGGGAAATGAAGAACGCTTCGGTGAGGATGTAGATCGGTGTCTTCTCCTTCGAATCTCCAAAGATCAAGAGCTTTGGTTGGGGGAGGAAGGAGATCTTGCAAATCTTGACTTTCTTGAGGTGGCTCTAATGGAGGTGGCTTGGCAGATTTCTTGTGTAATAATTGAGCAAGCAACCAAGGTAGAAGAAGGGGGTATTTATACCCCCTCTCAAAATTGAGCCGTTGCTGCTTCCGGGGGGGCGGATAATCTTCCCTAAGTAAGGGCCGGATAATCCCCCCCCCCCCGGATAATCCGGCCATCGGGACAAAAGTGTGACATTGTCCGGCCAAATGTCCGGCCCATGTACTGATTCACATTTCTTCCAGTCCTTAGCCAAAAACGGGGGGGGCGGATATTTCCAAAATATCCGGCCCGGATAATCCGGCCCTGGTACAATACCGGGACATTATCCGGGCAAATGTCCGGCCCCCATACTGCGCAACACTTCCTCGAGATACTTAGCCAAAATCAGGGGGCCGGATATTTCAACAATATCCGGCCCGGATTATCCGGCCTCGGCCACATTTTTCCTGTTAACTTTTGACAGACCGACCAAATCCAACACACACAAATATGAAACTATGTAATCCCTGTACCACTTAATCAAACATTAGTGTATCACATATATTGACATCAAACACACAAAACATAATGCAAGAGATGTTCTTTCAATCTCCCCCTTTTTGGTGTTTGATGACAATATACGGATTTGCCAAGGAATCACAAAAGAGACAAGCATGATGGCAAGATATAGAGGCACTCCCCCTACATGTGTGCATATAAGTAATTTGCATTTGAATACAAATACACAACACATAGGAGTATGGTGTCTCAACACAAGAGATATCCAACATGAGCTCTAACAAAAGACATTGACACATATGAAGTTGAGATAGGAAGCAAGAAATCATACCCATGTGTAGATATATAATGCGGAGATATAGCATCACACACAATGTAATATCCTTGATCTCAACAAATAGAAATCCGAAAACCATAACAATGTCTCACACCACATAGCACATAGTTTTGAACGGCACACAAACAAACCAAATAGTTCAACTAAAGAGGGAACACAAGCAATATAAGAATGATAAACGCATATGCTTGTGCCCAAACCATGCAAATCCCCGAAAGAATCCTAATAGAACACTTCTCCCCCTTTGGCATCGAGACGCCAAAAAGGGGACAAGCGCGATGCTACACGTCCCATGAGAATCACTCGGAGGCATCATCATCATCGGACTCGTATGGCACTTCCTCTTCTTCTTCCTCATCAGTGTCAGGTGCATCCGGAGAGCGGCGAGAGGTGTTGGACCTTTGAAGGCAATCATCAAGATCACTCCATGGAACCTGTGCTGAGTGCCAACCACTGTAACCCTGGTGAGCTGGAGGCTGAGGCGGGGGTCCTTGATCACCACTAAGCTTGTGAAGAATAACCGCCCGAGTATGCTTAATCTCGGAACGCTCTCGGCTAGCTGCATAGTTCTCCTTATGGATCTCAATGTTCATGCAAAGGATATGGCGCCGGAACCAACTAAGCCGGGTCACTTGCTTCCTCATAGCCGGGACATCACGATGACGAGCAGGAGCATAACCACTAGAACGAGCATCTCCCATGAAGGAGTCAGGAGCAGGAACAGCTGAAGAGACTGGCTTAACCCTGTAGGCCTTCTTGACATGGTGCGTCACCAACGGGTACCCACTCAAATCTTCACCAACCACAGCCACAGTGTTGTTGATGAGAAGCTGGATGTAGGGAGCATAGGGTATGGAGGTCCGGGAGACCATGGCATCATGGATCTCATGGAAGATAAAATCCATGATATCAAGAGTGAAGTTCCGTTCCTCATTTCCATCACGAGCACACTTATAGCTGAGGTGCATAAGGTTCACAAGGACTCCCCGGAGAGCATCATTGTTACCACCACTTGGGCAAATGGTTGCCCGAAAGAACCGAAGCAGCTGATTGTAAATGGGAAGCAGCCCCTTAGTATAACCAATTTTCCCTGCTGAGGTATAGAGCTGCGCAAGAGCATTCTTATCTGTCTGTTGTGGTCCATGAAGACGACGACCCCCCTCAACAGGAACTCCAAGAAAACCAGCAAATTGGCGTAGAGTGGCACTCGCGATGGGAGGAGCCAGTCATCCATTCCAAAGTGTGTTCCTCATCTTTCTTGATTGCCAAAGTGGCA
This sequence comes from Lolium rigidum, assembly GCF_022539505.1. Lineage (NCBI taxonomy): Eukaryota > Viridiplantae > Streptophyta > Magnoliopsida > Poales > Poaceae > Lolium > Lolium rigidum. Next base: position 87,540,783 of record NC_061511.1, read on the forward strand.
AAGAATTGCTTCACCAAAACTGGGCTATAGTCACATTGAATCTTCATGATATCATGCAAACCCAACCTTCCAGCTACCCAGATGGCATCTTCAAAGTGATTGTTTTCAGCCAGAATGTCCACATCAATAGCTTGCATGGGTCTCGGATTCTTCATGGGCTCATAGATGTCCTTGTAGATGAATTCCTGCTCAATGCACCAGTATCTCCTGCCCTCAATCTCTTCATCCCTTGGGACATCTTCATACCAGTTCTTCATGCGAATAGCGGAATAGGACACTGGGTCCATGGCCTTGTAGTTCTCCCTCTCTCCCTTGTTCTTCCGCCTTGCAGTGACGGACTTGCGAGGTGCATTGGTTGCAAACTCGTCACTAGATCGATCATGCCTTGAGCGTCTCCGACCACCCCGAGAAGCACCACCGGTGAGAAGCAAAGGCGGGTAGCAAAGGAAAGGTAATGCTCATAAGTCATGTAAGATACAGTAATACACTCGAGAAGCATGCTATAAGTCGGTACAAATCTAGACATGATAGATTGAAGCGAAAGCCGCATTGGCGATGAAGCTCCGGGCCGGATAATCCGGGGTCCCCAGGGGCGGATAATCCGGCCTGGCCGGATAATCCGGCCGGCTCGGGGGGCGGATAATCCGGCCTTGCGAGATGTGCAGTTTTCCAATCAAAAACTTGTCTAAGACTAGATCGGCCTCATAGCATGCAAGAGGAGTACACTACACACGATTTGGAACAACTAGACACCAATTCCACCAAGAAAATAGCACATATAAAACACAACATCTAGGGTTAGAGATTGTGAATCATACCCACATCCATTGTGGAAACCGCTTGGAGGAGAAGGTAGCTAGGGAGGAGATCCACCCGATCCACCCAAGAACTCCGAGAGGGGCGGACGGAGCGACTCCGGCGAGGAGGAGGAACTCCGGCGGCTTGAGGAGGAAGAAGGGGCGCGTGGGGGAACCGATTGGTATGCCAACCGTTCACCCCGCGGCCTCCCTTAGTCTTCCCGCAAATCGCCCAGGCCGGATAATCCGGCCCAAAGTGAGGGCGGATAATCCGGCCCGGCCGGATATTCCGGGCGCCGTGGGGCGGATTATCCGGTGTTCTGGAAGATTCCGAGTACCGTAAATCCAGCCTATCTTTAGTTGGATATTTGCGAACCCATATGTGGTGCAATAAACTATCACGTCACATATGAGATGCATATTTACCAATAAGATGGGGCAACCTAGATCATCCGACCGAGAAACCTCAAACTCCAAGTTTTTACCAAACATGACAAATGAGCAAGATGGAAGTGGCTTATTGGAGAGAGTAGGCTTAGGCTTAGAGGGTTCAAACTGTTAATGGTACATGATCACTCAAGTTTGCAAGATATGAGCAAATAAGGCCAAACTAGAGTGATTTCCCATAAGAACATGGAGTTGTCAAATAAGAGGCGATAAGATCCAAATAACTCCAACTCTTCACAAAGAAGAGTGTGGTGGCCTAGGCCACCATATATGAGTGTTGTGGCATGGCACCGCGAAGATATATCTTGGGTCCAAGCCACTACTCATCATTGAGGCTCACATATCAACATATGATATAAAGAGAATGATTTCTTAATGTTGGCATTATGGGGGGAGGGATAGCTCAATGATTTAAACCGCACTCCCCTATTTCCATGCCCACATCTAAACCAAATAAAGTTTTGAGACGAAAGTGTGTTTGCAAGATGGTCAAGCTATACTCCTTGAATCAATGATATTTAGCTCATTCCTCAAATAAGAGAACCTTGCTTCGTGAATATATCGGCAAGTTGATCTTTGGTAGGAACATAGATAAGCTCAATATCACCCCGGGCAACATGATCCCTAATGAAATGATTCCGGATCTCAATATGCTTCGTTCTTGAATGTTGCACCGGATTATAGGAAATCTTGATGGAACTTTCATTGTCACATAATAGAGGCACTTTGTCACAAATGACACCGTATTCCTTTAAAGTTTGCCTCATCCATAACAATTGAGTGCATCCACTTGCGGCGGCAACATATTCGGCTTCGGCGGTGGAGAGAGATATACAATTTTGCTTCTTAGAAGACCAACACACCAAGGACCTACCAAGGAATTGGCAAGCCCCGGAAGTTGATTTCCTATCATCCTTGTCACCCGCCCAATCCGCATCGGTATAACCATTGAGAATAAAACTTGAGCCTTTGGGGTACCAAATACCATATCTTGGGGTATCAACCAAATATCGAAAGATTCTTTTGAGAGCCATCATGTGGCTCTCTTTAGGAGAAGCTTGATACCTTGCACACACACCAACACTCAACACTATGTCCGGTCTAGATGCACAAAGGTAAAGCAAGGATCCAATCATGGAGCGATATACCTTTTGATCCACCTCTTTACCATTGGGATCTAGTGCAAGATGACATTTGGTAACCATAGGAAGGCCACACCCTTCATCTCGGTCATCTTGAACCTCTTGAGCATGTCTTGGAGATATTTTTCTTGGTTGATGAAGGTTCCTTCCCTCAATTGCTTGATCTCAAAACCAAGGAAGAACTTCATCTCTCCCATCATAGACATCTCAAACCTATCGGTCATAAGCTTTGAGAATTCATCATTGAAAGCTTTGTTAGTAGATCCAAATATAATATCATCAACATATAATTGGCAAACGAAAAGCTCCCCATTGACCCTCTTAGTAAAAAGAGTGGGGTCGATTAGCCCAACATCAAACCCACGGTCTACCAACAATTCCTTAAGGTGCTCGTACCAAGCTCTAGGAGCTTGTTTGAGACCATAAAGTGCTTTATCAAGCTTGTAGACATGGTTAGGAAAGTTGAGATCCTCGAACCCGGGGGTTGCTTAACATAAACCTCTTCATGCAAAGGACCATTAAGAAAAGCACTTTTCACATCCATTTGTTGTAACTTAAAGTTATGATGCGAAGCATAAGCAAGAAGGATACGGATGGACTCAAGGCGAGCCACGGGAGCATAGGTTTCTCCAAAGTCAATACCCTCAACTTGAGAGAATCCTTGAGCCACCAATCTTGCCTTGTTCCTCACAACATTTCCAAACTCATCTTGCTTGTTCTTGAAAATCCATTTAGTGCCTATAACATTGCGGCACTCCTTAGGCTTCTTTACTAAAGTCCACACTTTGTTGCGCTTGAAGTTGTTGAGTTCTTCATGCATAGCTTCTAACCAATCCGAATCTTCAAGGGCTTCAAATACTTTCTTGGGTTCCACTAAGGAGATATAAGCATGATGATGGCTAAAGTTCGCCAATTGCCTTCTTTTGGAAACCTTTGCCCTTACATCACCAAGAACCTTGTCATGTGTGTGTCCAAGACGCTCAAGTTGCCTTTCTCTTCTTGCTAGTCGACGGGTCTCGATCTCCTCCTTGGTTCTTCTTGGCCTTGGAGGTGTCACTTGATCTACTTGATCATTTGGGTCCCCGTCTTGACCTTCAACTTGAGCTTCCTCAATTACTTGGGGTTGCTCAACATCATGTGCTTGATCTTGGACATCATTTGGTGCGGAGCAAATATCAAATGGATACTCGTCGGAACCATCATGAATTCTTGGTTGATCTTGACCTTGATCTTGTCCTTGATCTTGCACACTAGAGGGAGGGTTTTGTTCTTGTTCTTGGGTTGGTGCATCATTTGCTTCACTTGATGGGGTTTGTTGATATTGAGAAGATGAGGGCTCCACCGTGGTAGAGCATAGTTCTTCCCGAGACGCCACACCGTGTCCCTCAATGGGGTGGAAAAATCCCACACCCATTCTTACTATGGCATCTTGAGGTATTTCATCACCTGCACAAACATCAACTTGCCCCACTTGGGAGCCATCATTTTCTTCGAACTTCACACTACAAGATTCAATGATAATCCCGGAGGATACATCAAAGATTCTATAAGTGTGAGATTCGACACCGTAACCAACAAATATACCCTCCAAAGCTTTAGGAGCGAATTTAGATAAACGAACTCCTTTGATTTTGTAAAAACACTTACACCCGAACACCTTGAAGTATGAGATATTAGGCTTGTTCCCGGTGAGTATTTCATATGGAGTCTTGTTCAAGCCCTTGCGGAGATAGAGCCGGTTGGAGGAGTGACAAGCGGTGGAGATGGCTTCGGCCCAAAAGTTATAGCGGGATTTATACTCCGCCATCATAGACCTTGCCATATCCATAAGAGTCCGGTCCTTCCTCTCCGCAACACCATTTTGTTGAGGGGTGTAAGCAGCGGAATATTGATGACGAATCCCCTCATCACTAAGAAAATCATTGAGTGTGTAGTTCTTGAACTCGGAGCCGTTGTCACTTCTTATTGCCATAATGAGGAGGTTGTGTTGGCGTTGCACCTCGGTAGCAAAGTCAATGAATATTTGTTGAGTCTCATCTTTCGTCTTGAGAAAGTAGACCCAAGTGTATCTTGAGTAGTCATCGACAATCACCAAGCAATGTTTCTTCGCACCAAGACTTGCATGAGTAACGGGACCAAAGAGATCCACATGAAGGAGCTCCAAGATCCTCTTGGAAGAGATAATGGTCTTGCTTGGATGCGGAGAGTCATGCATTTTGCCTTCAACACAAGCCCTACAAACACGATCTTTGGCAAAAGACACATTTTCCATTAGTCCCACAATATGGTTCCCCTTGTGAAGACTTTTCAAAGTTCTCATGTTGACATGGGCTAGGCGGCGATGCCACAACCAACCCACGTCCGCCTTTCCGAATAGGCACATCGCACTTGTCGTGGTGGTCCCCGAAAAGTCCACCACATACAAGTTGTGTTCACGATACCCAACGAATGCGACTTTTAGAGTCTTGCTCCACAAGAGGACCACAATATCATTATCAATAAAGACGGCGAAACCCATCTTGCCAAGGGCGGAAACGGAAAGCAAATTGTAACCAAGGGTTTTGACAAGCATGACATCCACAAGAGTAATGTTGTGTGCAACCACAACCTTGCCAAAACCCAATACCTCGGATGTAGAATTATCGCCAAAGGAGACGGTGATATCATTAATGTTAGGCCTCAACTCCTTGACGAGGTTCTTGCCGCCGGTCATATGACTTGTACATCCACTATCAAGTACCCATTTTGAACCTCCGGCGGCATAGTCCTACATGAGATCAATTCTTGGATTTAGGTACCCATTTTGCAATGGGTCCTCTTTTGTTAGCAACAAGGGTCTTTGGGACCCAAATAGACCAAGCAACATAACCATCATATGGGCCAACATATTTAGCATAAACATCACCATAATAATCTTTAAATAAAACATAGTGAGGGTTAGCAATTCCCGCATCATCATCATTCATGGTTTTGCCCTTGGAGGCTTCACCATTAGTGACGACTTTCTTCTTTTCTTGTGCGGGCTTGGCCTTTTGCTTGTTTGCCTTCTTTGCCTTGGCATTAAAACCAAGGCCCTCCTTCCCATTGTTTGATCTTTGCTTACTCAAAAGATCATCCAAAGAAAGTTTACTTTGGGGAGAGGAGGCCTTAGCAAGTTCATCCTTCAACCTAGCATTTTCCTCAACAATATTTGCATGATCACATAGAGGAGTAGAGGAACTAGGCACATCATATGAAGCAAGCCTAATTTGAAGTTGCTCAAACGACTTGGATAGGAGAGTGTATTCACTCTTCAAAGCTTTGTGAGCTTTGTCTAGTTCATCTAGATCCTTCACAAGTTTCTCATGATCAACCCCAAATTGGGCCTTTTCCTTTGTAAACACTTTATTCTTAGCCCAATAGGATGCATCTTCTTCATCATCAACATCATCATCTCCGGAGGTATACTCTTCTTGAGTTGTTAGCACGATAGAGGTGTCCAAGGAGGACCTTGCCATGAAGCAATGTGCATTCTTGATAGGAGGGTTCTCATTGGGAGATTCAAAGAGAGATGAAGAGGGTATGTTGGTGGTGACGATGGCGGCCAATTCCTTTGAGCTTTCTTCATCTTCATCACCACTAGAACTTTCAACTTCATCGGATGAATATTCTTCCCTTGTTACTAGCACAACTCTTGAGGGCCTCTTGCCCTTCTTGGTCTTGTTGTTGTAGAACTTCTTGTTGGGGGCTTTTGAATACTTGCCCTTTGTGTCCTTGCTCTTGTCCTTGGGAATGAGCCTCCCATTATGAAGCTCTCTATTTTCATATGGGCATTCGGCAATGAAGTGGCGCTTGTCATCACAATTGTAGCAAGATCTTGTCTTTGGACCAAAGCTAGTGAAACCACTTTTGTTGTTCCTCTTGATGTTGTCTTCCTTGGCCTTGGAGGGATCAACCCAAAAGGATTTTGCATGGAAGGCCATGTGATCATGGTAGTGGCATTGCAAATCTTCCGGATAGGACATACTCCACGATGCCCTATAAGATTCTTGAGGTATCACTTCTTCACCGGAGTTGACCACCAAGGCAAGGTTGGCACCTTTTGCCATCCCAAGAGCACGATTGCGAGAATCATGAGAGGTTTCTTCAAGCACCTTGAGAGCTTGCATCTCGTGCACGACTTGTTGAGAGGTGAGAGAGGAATAGCATTCCCTTCCCACAAGAGTCTTGACATCAATGGGTGCAAATGGCATCATGCATTCAATGTACTTCTCCTTGATCCAAGAGTCATTGATGTGGGTGGCACCAATAAGCCGGAAGGCATCGGCAACCGTGACAAGTCTTCCATACATGAGTTCATGATCTTCATCCGGTAGCCTCATGAATCCTTCGGCTTTATTCTTAAGAGCATTATACTTGTTCCTCCTTGTGCTCTCACTTCCAATGCAACTAGCGGCCAATCCGTCCCAAGCTTCCTTGGCGGTGGTGTAGTTCCGGACACGATGCAATTCCGGAGTCCCCACACTAGTTTGAATCATGTGAAGGGCGGTGTTGTTGAGTTGACTATCAATTGCTTCTCTTCTAGTCAACTTGTCGGGGTTGTATGGCTTGAAGCCCTCCAAGATGATTCTCCATAGTTCATTGGAAGCACTACAAACATGAGAGCGGAACTAAAATTGCCAAGTATCGAAATTATCAACGGAAAACTTAGGTGGGTCGCCCCGAATGTTTAAATGGGGATGGGGAACCGGTATATCGGGAGATAGGAAAGGTGGAGCTACTCGATTGTAGCTTTCACCTCCACTAGTTCCCCTAGGAGATGCACTTGTAGATTTGATAGTGTTTAAGTTGTCACCTTCCACGGGTTTGGTAGATGAGGGTAAGTCCGAAGCCTCTCCATCATCTAACGCACCCGTGTCTTTTACCTCTACACTAGGAGCCTTGGGAAGGGCCGGAGCCAAAAGCTCGGCAATCATCTTTTTCATGCTTTCCATTTGGGCTTCCATGGAGGACTTCAAAGAATTGAAGTCTTCCACGGAGACCAACTTGGCGGCCACTTCCGAGGGCACCTCGTCCGGCATACTCTTAGGCGGTTAAGCCCGAAATAAGAGCCGAGGCTCTGATACCAATTGAAAGGATCGTATGCCGCACCTAGAGGGGGGTGAATAGGTGCTAACCAATTTTTAGTTCTTTTTCAATTTAGGCTTGACACGAAAGGTAAATTCTCTAGATATGCAACTAAGTGAATTTACCTATATGACAAGGATATCAACTAAGCAAGGTATAGCTACGCAATAGTAGATAGAGTGGGATAGAGGTAACCGAGAGTGGAGCACGCGATGACACGGAGATGATTCCCGTAGTTCCCTTCCTTTGCAAGAAGGTACGTCTACGTTTGGAGGAGTGTGGTTGCTACGCAAGCCAAACCAACAGCCACGAAGGCTTCACTCAGATCTCATGTGAGCAACGCCACGAAGGCCTAGCCCACTTCCACTAAGGGATTTCCTCGAGGCGGAAACCGGGCCTTTACAAAGTTCTTGGGGCACACATCCACAACCAAATTGGAGGCTCCCAAATCTGTAACAATACAACAATCAACAACAACACATCAACCACAAAACAACTAGGGAACCAAATAGGAACACTAGCATGAGATCCCTCAAACAAGAGAGGGGGAAATGAAGAACGCTTCGGTGAGGATGTAGATCGGTGTCTTCTCCTTCGAATCTCCAAAGATCAAGAGCTTTGGTTGGGGGAGGAAGGAGATCTTGCAAATCTTGACTTTCTTGAGGTGGCTCTAATGGAGGTGGCTTGGCAGATTTCTTGTGTAATGATTGAGCAAGCAACCAAGGTAGAAGAAGGGGGGTATTTATACCCCCTCTCAAAATTGAGCCGTTGCTGCTTCCGGGGGGCCGGATAATCCACCCTAAGTAAGGGCCGGATAATCCGCCCCCCCGGATAATCCGGCCATCGGGACAAAAGTGTGACATTGTCCGGCCAAATGTCCGGCCCATGTACTGATTCACATTTCTTCCAATCCTTAGCCAAAAACGCGGGGGGGGGGCGGATATTTCCAAATATCCGGCCCGGATAATCCGGCCCTGGTACAATACCGGGACATTATCCGGGCAAATGTCCGCCCCCCATACTGCGCAACACTTCCTCGAGATACTTAGCCAAAATCAGGGGGCCGGATATTTCAACAATATCCGGCCCGGATTATCCGGCCTGGCCACATTTTTCCTGTTAACTTTTGACAGACCGACCAAATCCAACACACACAAATATGAAACTATGTAATCCCTGTACCACTTAATCAAACATTAGTGTATCACATATATTGACATCAAAAACACAAAACATAATGCAAGAGATGTTCTTTCAGATGGCTGTGATAAGCCTGGGATGCCCACATGTATGTAGACTAGCATTTTCAGTGTTGGCTTACACTTGGGCCTACTATCATAAAATGGGTTGATAATCTATTTTATTTTTCCTTCTCTATTTGCAGTACAAACAAATGGCAGAAGTTTGAAAGAGGAGGGGGGGCACCGGAGCAAAACCGGTACAACACTAACCAAATGGCAGTTGATGACATGAAAAAACACTCAACCATAAGCAAATTTGGTGAGTTGAACAGTTAGTTACTAATGAAATTACTCCCACTATGAGTAGTCTTACGGGATCAAGATTACGGGAGCTGGGTTACGGGATGGCGTGGGGATCAGGGATTAACTGCCATTCCTGAAATCACGGGAAGTTCAGAGATTTGCACCAGCCAGCTTCGTCCACCTCACCCCGTAAAAAAATTCGTGTAACAAAATTTCCGTAAACTTAACATTATTGCATGGAAAATAGCTTCCAAATATGATGTCAGGCAATATGCCGCTCGGTGCAAAGAGCGCATTCAGGGTGACGGCTATGCCCGATTTACATTCATCTTATGTACAATAGAAATTTTGGGGAATTTTAATCATTGGTTTTGCTAATTCCCAGTCGACTGAGAATCAGTCAAGCTCTAGACCAAGGGATTAATTGTACCGTGATTCGTGCTAGCATGAATTGCAACACATATTTTTCTAGTTGCATATGGAATTGCAACTAAAAAGAAAACCCAAACCATTTGATTGATTCATGATATTCATAAGTTGCGACATAGAAATATGCCACTGGCCGTTAAATTGACTAGTACAAATGCCCGTGCGTTGCCACGGGTCCTAAAATTTTATTTCTCACTGCACATATATAATTTACAACTCATTATAAAATTTAAAATAAATTAAGAATATCATAATGTATTACAATATGATAATACCGAACGCAATAACAAGACAACATTGTTGTACATCTGTGTGGTTTCAAGTTCTAGATCTTCTTGTTAATTACTTTTCCATGGTAAGTCTCACACCTATGTTCCAGGCCGACAAAGATGTCAACTTAACAACCACTTCTTTTGAATGTATTATTGTCTCACAAAATGAGGGTGCTGCAAACACAAGTATACCTGAAGAATACTTCTTTTCTGATTAATCCAAACAACACTTTGATATTCATAGTTAAATGTTCGTGTGTTTCCATGGAGAAAAATGATTAATCCAAGCAAGCACGATGACTTGATTTTTTTTAATACCCCATCCTATACAATGTCATTTTTATGTCTATCACTAACCTTCTGAGGACCAACAACATGTGTTCTCTCTATCTATTATTACCCTTTTCGTCCATGTCATATTAGCGGTACTTTTAGCGTGTAAGTGCGTCAATAACAAGAATGACTTTGTTAATCCTAAATCGGTGCCGATTCAGTAAGTGCAAAAGAATGCGGAATGTGAAGTAGCAAGAAAGAAATATAGTGTGTCTCTTTTTTGTGCACTGGTTTTAATAAGTAAATAATAAGTAGCATATACAAATCCACATTAACAGACAATGCATACAACAGTTTATTCTTTCCACTCCATCACGTGTCTCTCTCTAGCATGAACTTCTCACCATTTTAGCCATTTTTTGGAGGAAGGTAACTATCCACACTTCCATTATGTAAGTAAAAAAGGTTTTATTGTCGACTATGGAAAGTGCAAGAATCATGAACAAGAATACTGAATGCAGAGCAGAAAAAATATATGGACCAACAAGTTTTAATACAAAAATACTATATAGTGTATGCAAAACTACATTGACAATTTGCTAAAATAAAGTATAGTAATTTGTTAAGAATAGTCCCTCGTTTCATTTCCTTCTCTAAGTGCCCATTTGAATGTCACTGAATTTTCTTTTCTACACACTACAACGTTGTCACTAAACCCTAGTCATCCCACTTACGAATATGTCACTCGCTGCTGAGCTTCGGTATTTATACAGCAGTGTATTCCCATATCTTAGACTTTGGATTGCTAAGAAAAATGAAAACATCAGAAGGGCGGGGGCCTTTAGTCAGCTGCCTTTTCCAAGAAAACTAATCCTTCTTTCCCCACTTGTAGTCCAAGCTAACCTTCATTACTTGTGTATTCGTCTCGTACCCATATAGATACAAAGCTGGCTTCACCATTCTTCTTCCCTAGAATCTATCCAACAAAACTACCTGCCAAATATAAAGAACAACAAACAAAGATATATTTATTGCAGATGATATAATTTGTGTGCAAACATGAACGAAGATTTCACATTAACCCCTACATCAATCTTTATTTTTGAAGAAAGCATTCCATATGATATCCTGAAAAAATAGAAATACACAAAGAAAAACAACACGGCAGATGAACGTGCAAATTCTCGACCATTCCCCCTTCATGTCTTTTTTATTTACAAATTTTTGATGGTCTGGTACATGATGGATTGCAGTTTAATGCTTGCTTAAATGGGGAGAAATTTAAGAGCTTGGTCCCTCAATAGCAAAAGGCAGTTTTTCGTGTTTGTTTGCAACAAATTCACATCAAGAAAAATGTGGTATACTTTTCCATGACAATGCTCCACTGATCACTTAATAAGTTAATATACATGCACACAGAAGGCCGAAAAATCCACTAACCATGTTATTGTTAGTTTTGTTGTGATTCGTAATATATTAAAACTGAAACACTTGAACAAACCATCATTAATGCTTGTTTCAAGCTTCTAAATAGTACTCTGACTACGAGCATGTTTCAATTGAAACAAAATGAAACCTAGCTAGCCAGCACAAGATAACAAGAAAAAGGTAATTAAAAAATAATCACTACGTACCTGAAGCTCATGTAAATTAGTCACACAATTCAAGACAAAACTCTTGTATCTTTTGAAGCAAATTCTCCTGATTTGAATGTGCATCCATATATTCTTAGGAATGATCTCATAAAAATGTATGTCGTTTCAGATGCATCTCCATTAGCATTGTAAAGTGGAATGTTCCAAACAGCCAATGATGTCTGACTGCCAGTGGCATCCGAGGTCATCTTGGACTCTCCAAGGTCAAGGCCTGAATAAGTAGAACAATCATTTCTTTGTTCTTTCAGTAACCTCCACATATGATCTTGCAAGTAATGCATACATAGCTGCAACTGAACTGAGACGTGTCTGTATTCGAAGCTGAAGTACTAATCAAGTCAGATCACTCTTCAGATGGGAAAGAGGAGAAGAATGGCTCTGGGGCAGGGCTTGTGCTCAGCTCATATAGTTGCGCCTCGTAGTCCCACCGCCGAACACCACGGGTGTGGGGGGCGCCGCGCTACAACGCCAGCCAGGATGCTAGACTCTATCGCTAGGAGGAGCTTCAAGATGGTCATCTCCAATGAAGGCATCAGCAGTGATGGCTTCGGTGGGGAAGTCCAGAGCGCGCCAGACCTCCTGTCGCACTTTGGGATCAATTTCTGAAAAATAATCATTGAGGTGAAGTGTATTACCTAGGAGACCTTTTCTAGTAAAATGAGTGAGGTTTTTATTTTATATAGAGTAAGACTGATGAAAGTGGATAATAAAAATGATAAAATTACAAGTGCAACTAATGCGTAAAAATAATTAGGAGTTTAGGAATATGCATGGAATGAAAGCACATTATGCCAATCAACTATGGACGCTCTGAATATACATGCTACGGGAACAAAATGCAATGTATATTTTCGCACATGTCTAGGATCGTGATTGTAAGTTGACATAATTATTTACTACTAATTTGACTAAAAAACTTATGTAATTTCAACAATAATCGATAGATAAAATCTGAATATCATGAATTTCAGTGCAAAGGAGATATATCATTGATATTATTATGCAGTTGACTCGTGCAAATTGCTTGTACTACCAGATCATGAATGAACAAATTGCATCCTCTGCAGCCCTGAAACCAATAACCAAATCAATCACATCAAGATCATAGGAGGATCATGGAGATAAAATTGCCTCGAGTTATATTTCTACAGCTTAAATTTCATGTTCTTAATCTTCAAACCTAATCACATAAAAAATCGTAACCTTTTTTACTTATAACTCTAACATGCATTACAAAGACTTTTTATTCGGACATCAGAACAACTATGCAACAAGTCCGAAGTCAAAACATCTGGGAATCTTGAATTAGTAATTTTTGTTGTCTTTAGGACAGTAGAACAAAAATATTGTCCGAAAGGGACAGTAGAAGAAATTTGGTCTTTCCATAATCATATCAGCAACTTGTGTATGTTTGTGTGCAGCCAACGCAATGCCATAACTCTTCATCGCATCATAGGTATAGCCCATTTATTCACGAGAATCACATGCAGAATTGCAGATACATTCCTCCGCTGGCTTCGACCTCACGAACTAACCGCAAGTGAGCCAGATTTGTTAGTTTCAGATAATTGTTTTGAGTGGTGAATACAGATTTCATATTATTTTAACCTAGCACCTCCATCAAACACCTTGTCTACACAAAATAAAAAAGTGCACAAACAAGTTCACATGCAATCTTCTTTAATGTACAGGAACAACAACCAGATATGAATAAAATGGCCACAAGGGAACAAGAACCTGCTTGTGATTACCATTGTAGCGTCCATCCTGCCTGCGATTTAGAATATCCTGGTTCCTCTTAGACGACTTGGACATGTAGAACATAAAGATGTAGAATGCCCTAGCGTTGGGGAGACAATGGGTAGGAGGATCTCAGTCCGTGCGCGGGGCAGCAAACTGAAGCATGTTCACTCTGCAATTAACCAAGCAATGTGAATTAGAAGAGTTAAAGGATATGCAAATAAAAACCATTTCAAGGTACTGGTTCTGCAATGAACAATCACATGTAGATGGCTGACGTAGAATTAATCTCAGAAGAGGTTTTCTACACCTTTCTCTTATATTTCTCTTATCTGAGGCAAATCACAACTCCACATAGTTGGTGATGTGCATGTAACAGATCAGGTCAACACCAAAAGCTCCGAAGTAAGAAATGACGATCCAAAAACTGGTTACGCTTAGATGTAGAATCACATTGTATTATACTCCTGGGGGTGCCACTATACCGTGTCCCTATTATCATACAATTATACAAGGTTCCTGAAGTTGTTGTTCAGACTAATTTCATCCTTGGTACCAAATATGTTTGACTTATGATTTGAACATGAAGATGCTGAATCACTAACGCTTTATGCAGAGGTAAACAAGCATGTGCAAGAACAATATATGAAGGTAAGAAATTATCTCATCCCTATTAGGACATGTACACTCCGGGGCGCTTGGTTAGGCGTTCTGGAAAATAAAAATAAAGGGTGCTGAATCTGATTATTAGCTAAGCGATGGCTTTCCAACAGTAGGGGCTATTGAGGCCGTAAAGAGCGATTGCTTTTTGTATGGATTTTTCTACGGCTGGTTTGAATCCTTCCGTGTGGATAAAAAAAAAGAGCGGCCGGCGAATGGTTAAGCAACGACACAATCAGCATTCCCAAGATCAGCGAGGATTATGCCATAATAACTGCCAGGATTATGACCCTAGCGTCTGTGCTAAGCATCTTCATTGTAGATGCCCTACCGTACTCAAGATTACTCACATTCTTTATGTAATACTAAGGCTGAGGTAATTTCTTAAAATAGTAATTCAGAAGACAAAGTACTCACCGTCTCATGTACAGTGAGTATTTGACTTCAGTGATTACACCAAAAGTACTAAATAGTGCCATTGAAAGGCCAAATACGATTCAGATATCAGGCCAACAAAAATTCTCAACTGAAGTAGAACTTTTAGAATTAATCAACTTACGTAGTTCTGGCTGATATAAATTATTCCTAGCACAAAGAGGCATTAAGCTGCAGTATGAAACAACAACAAAAATCAGTATCGTCATCTCCATCGGGAATTACCTGTTGCTGATACTATCATTGGAGCGCAGCTCCATCGCCGCATCCCTTAGTGAGGATCAGACCGGCCAAGATCGGGGATGGATCTCGAGAAGGAGGAGGTCGTCCACTTGGGGTTGCTCGGGGAGGAGCTTTTGCTGGAGAAGGACCGAACTTTGAGGAGGCCGAACCTCGAGATGGAGGTCATCCGGATGTGAGGAGGCGCTCCGCTCAGCGATCCGCTCAGACGACTGAGGGAGGGTGGCTGGGGCGGGGAGCCGGGGACACGAGAAGGGCGGCGGCTGCAGGACTTGTGCTAGGGTTCAACGAGGAGGTCGGGATGCAAAGGAATTGGCAAGGAGGCAGGTGGATCAGTGGATAGGGACTTAGGCAGGAGTCATGATGGAGATGGGAGGCGGTCGTGGACAACGAAGTCGAACTGGAGGCGGCGGTGCTCCTGGTAGTTGGACAGCAGGATGTTGGTGAGGCGCGGTGGCCGGGATCGGCAGCGTCGAACCTGAACGCTCGGTCTCATCGTCGGGGTGAACTCAGTGGCCGGCAGAGGAGATGCGGCGTGAGGGAGGGCGGCTAGGTATTGGTGTGGTGACGGCGGCGTTGGGTGTGAGACGGGAGAGAAGATGGATTGGTTTGGTTGGAACAGCGCTTACATCTGGTGGGCCTGGCCCACTTAGGCGCGTGCGGTTGAGTCGAGGATCAACGAGGACGACGAAAAGTTGGTCGTAGTGAGAGTTTGGCAGAATAGGGAACATGTTCCTCCTTTTTAAGTAGTGTAGATTCATGATTAATGCTAGCCATGAGTTACAACATGGGTTACAACTAACATTTGATGATATCACTTGATTGAGAATTAATCACACCATTATGTCATCATAATTTTTCTACATAAGTCTCTAGGATCATATCATTCAATAGAAAGTCTATCGTGATCTCAAACCTTATTCTCATTTGAGTCCTCCTTCGGTATAAGCACCCTCCCCTCTCGACCAAACTAAAACACATTTGAGATATATGTGTGCTCATTTATAAACTTAATTGCGAAAGGTACAGAGCAATATCAGCTCTTACAGTGTTTGGGTTCGAGAGAGAGGGGTGTGTATCAAAGCAGAAACATCCTCCCTTTTATTTGAGAATTTTCATGCACATGTTCTTTTATTATCTCTATGCTATCTCTATTAATTACGGTGAAGTTCCTGAGTCCAATTTCTGTGAGCAATCTCAGACACCAATACAAAAACCATGTGTTTGAAATCATAGTACATCCTCCGTTTCGAATAATAAGATATTCTATTTTTTTCTGAATCGTATGTATCCAAACGTGTTTCCGTCTATCTATTTCCTCATTTCGCTTCGTATTGTTGTCCACATTATAAAATATAAATACCTCATAATACGCAACAGATGGAGTAAATCACATTTCAATGCTGTATGTATATCTTAGTTATATGTAAAATGTTACTTCCTTCAATCTAAATTACTGATCACAGATTTAAGTAAAATGTTGGCTACGACGATGAATTTGGATCGGAGTACTAGTATTTCTTACGAGAACATGCTATTTTTTTTTCGTAACGAGAAAGACAAGCCTCGCTCCTGTCGCTTCTGGTCGCGTGTCTGCGACGGTGCGTCTCCTTAGATTTGACTCTACCATATCCCAGTCCTTGCTCTGCTCCTCCCTGTGCACGGCAAGATTCGTTCTTCTCCATGGCCAGATCGCTGGAGCCGCCGCGGTACTACGCGGCCGCGCGCACTAGCTACCCCTCGGCCTCCACCTCCGCGGTGGGCTCCTGCGCCGTGGCCTGTCTCTTCCTCCTCCTCGCCGCCGCTGGCGCGGCGACGGCCCTGTTCCTGCTCTTCTGGCCACGCGCGCCGGACATTTCCGTGGCGGCCGTGCAGCTCCCATCCTTCTCCTTCGGCAACGGCACCGCCACCTTCACCTTCCAGCAGCTCGCCTCCGTCCGCAACCCCAACCGCGCGCCGCTCGCGCACTACGACAGCTCCCTCCACGTCGGCTACGCCGGCCGCGAGGTCGGCCACATGTACATTCCCGCCGGAAAGATCGACGGCGGACGCACGCAGTTCATGGCCACCAGCTTCAACGTCCCTGCCTTCCCCTACTCCTCCTCGCCGAACACCATCACCGTCCCCGCCTCCGGCCCCTCCCCTGCTCTAGCGGCGCTGGGGCGGCAGCAGGCGCCGCCGGTGATCGAGGTGGACTCCCTGCTGGTCATCAAAGGAAGGGTCACCGTGCTTCGGGTGCTCACCCACCACGTTGAGGCCTCCAAGCTGTGCCGCATCGGCGTATCGCCGGCCGACGGCCGCGTGCTCGGCTTCCGGTGCTGAATGCTGAGTTCTCGATGGGTAGGTGCTGTCGTATCAATTTCTTGAACTGGATCGCTGCATAATGCAAGATAATAAGGTTGTTTGATCTAAGCTACTGCGTAGTAGTTCGTTTTTCTTTGGGTTTTTTAGTATTCGTTTCCTTTTCTTTGCATTCATCCCGTTTGCTAATCTTGATGTTATAGATTATACTAGTATAGATTTCTAGGTGCTCAAAGAGTCCAGACCAAACAAAGATTTGGTTCTTGAGATGTTCCACTGTTCAAATTGGACAGCTGGTTCTGCAATACTGCTGAGGAAACTGAAGTTATAGTTCTGATTTTCGTGGCTTCAAACTGAATTATATTGTGAAATCCCAATGTACTATACTCTTCTTTCCTGCAAAAAAAAGTTAAAGATTGCGATCCTTGCATCGGATCAGTTCCAATTGGATGTGTACAGATGCAAGTGGAAATGTTCTTACGCATCCAAATAGAGATGCTAATTCTTGGTGGGTGATTACGGCAAGCATATTCTAGCATTATTAATCGACCAAGATTGACACTTGAGTAGTCGCGTACCGCGGATTGAAACTGTTGATGTAATTTACTGCCGTTCGCTGTGTTGGGTGGGCATCATGGTTGGATCATAATGAAGCTGACGAAGATGGTAAGGATAAGAGAGGTTGGTGCCGCACTGGTCACGGATTTTTGCTCATCACTGTAGCCGAACTGTCAACCATATACTGTAGTATATGCTAAACTAAAACATAAATAAAAGTAGGCAGATGCACTTTTGTGTAGATCTCGTGGACTACGACCCTCCGGGTTATCTATCTGAGATAACTATGCTGACCGGTTGCTTTGTTTTCTGACAAGAACACACGGCGTACTTTAGTACTCCATGATGATCGGTTTAAAGGTAAAGCAAGCCCCCAAAAGACGGACAAGACATGCAGGAGCAGAAACTACACGAAACTCCCCACAGAAGCAAACAGAACCCTGGCAGGGCAGCGAAAAGCAACGCAATCACAAATAGGTCGTCTTGTGGTTTCGAGCTCTTGAATTTAGGACGAAGAGTGATTTTTGTAAAGAGTTCAAGGATGAAAAGTGGATTTGTGTTTCAGATAAAAACGGAGGATTTAAAACACGATGTTTGTGTAGATATAAAATTTCCTCAAAATAGAATGCAAAATAATATTAAGAAAATCAAATTCTTAGAATCAGGCCACCAATCAAGCAAGGAGTCATGATCAGGTAGTTTCTCAATCCTATAATATCGGAGAGAACAAAACATTCAATTTTTTGTTTTTCTTAATTCACGCGTTTTGAGAACCGAGTGAATCAAATTGAGGCGTAGATACTGGGATAGTGCAATTGCTTTGATCTAAAAGGAAAATCGTAGGAAGAAGCACTAAAATCCTATGAAATTCATCTCTGCGGTAGTCAAATGATTCCCGGGTTGCAGCTGCACTTTTTGACATGTGCGTATCAAAGCCCATCCTGAGAAACGAGGACACATTCGCCGACCAGGGAGATTCCCTGAGAGCAAAGCAACAATGCCCTCCTCCAGCTCCAAGTGTGCATGTCTGCCACTGACCTGGTCGCTGACAAACCAACGGACACGGCACTGTACGGATCCGTGATACACTAGGGACGTCTTTGGTAGTTTGGGCCCAAATTCTGTCTCACACGCAGTGGTGCAAGAATACCTGCCCGTTGGAGCCACGGGTTAAAATTGGGCTGTTATTTGGTAGGTTGGGCTGTATCGGTTGGGCCGAAAAGGAATTTTTGTTCGTTTGCTTGCAGCTAACCCAAAATCTCGATGAAGATAAGATTAGACCTGTTTGATACCATACATGCATGCCTAAGGTTACCTCATCAGTACAACTGGTAGCCTTAGAGCATCTCTAACAGAGCCCGTAAACTGGCCAAAACCGAAAAATAGCCGCCAGTTTACGGGTTCGGGCTGAAATTTGGCGCCGATCAGTGACCGTTAAAGGGCTAAAACCGAAAAACTTTTTTCGGGCCGAGACCGAAAACTCAAAACAGCATGTATTTGTAGGGGTCGATCGAGCGAACCGAATGCTCGATCCCAATCTAGGGCGCGCTGAAATTTCAGCTGACGCAACCGCTCTCCCCTCCCTCCCCGCGCCGCCACAACACTCTTCCGCCGCTGCCCTGCCCAATTCTCCCGAGCCCCGCATCCCGGACGTCGCGCAGGTCACCCCGCACCCCGCCCGCTGTTCCTGGCCCAACTCCGGCTGCCGCCCCCGCCGCGCTCCGTCCGAATCGAGGATGAGCTCGGGCGACGAGTTTGATCTGTCGGATTCGTCGAGCTCCGACGATTCCAACCTCGACGAGCTGCTCCATGACGACGAGATGGAGGCCACCATGCTCCTCCTCTCCGTGAAGGACCTGGAGGACCGCGCGAAGCTGCTGAATCGGAGGCGCGGCTCCATGTTCGGTCGAAACCACATCCAGCGGAATCACCTCCTCGGGCACGAGCAGCTGATGGAGGACTACTTCGCCGAGGTACCTACCTATCCTCCCCATCTGTTCCTTAGGAGGTATCGCATGCGGCGTAGCTTGTTCTTCCGAATCGTTAAGGTCTGTGAAGCCAATTCGAATTACTTCAAGCAACATAGGAATGCCGCCGGGGTGATGGGTTTCAGCGCTTTCCAAAAGATCTCTGCTGCCATGAGGGTCATTGCGTATGGCATCCCTGCGGATTACACCGACGAGTATCTTCGAATTGGCGAAGATACTACCTCGGAGTCAGTCTGCAGGTTTGGTCGCATGATTATAAAGTTGTTTGGGCCTACGTATCTCCGAGCTCCCAATGAGGATGACACCAAACGGCTGATGGAGATAAATGAGAAAATAGGTTGGCTTGGCATGCTTGGTAGTCTTGATTGTATGCATTGGACATGGAAGAATTGTCCAAAGGCATGGCATGGCCAGTACTGTGGCAAGAGCAAAGATGCAACCATTGTACTTGAGCCGTTGCATCACAAGATTTGTGGATTTGGCACTGTTTTTTTGGTTTGCCGGGGACACTCAATGACATCAACGTGCTGCAAAGGTTTCCTTTATTTGCCAAATTAGCAAATGGGGAAGCACCCACTTGCAACTACAAGGTCATGAACAATGAGTACACAATGGGATATTACCTAGCCGATGGAATCTATCCGGATTGGGCAACTTTTGTTAAATCTGTCAAGGATCCCCAAGATAGAATAGAAGCTGAATTTGCCAAAGCTCAAGAAGCAGCTCGCAAGGACATTGAGAGAGATTTTGGTGTTTTGCAAGCAAGGTTTGCTATTGTTTATGATCATCGAGGATGAAAGAGAGTTGAGCTTGCCCTGCTTCTATGACAATGTTGGCACCCGAGTGGAACCCCAACGCAATCCGGATCGCATTGAAGCTTTCCTTGAAACACATCGGCAGATTGAGAATGCCAATACCCATGCACAACTCGTCTATGATCTGAAGATGCACCACTGGCAACGACATGGCCGTCGCCTTTGATCCTACCAGTCCATTCATTTGTTTGTCACATGTATCATTATTGAGACATTTGTGCATTTGTCCAATTTTCCCAATGTTGTTGTAATTTGGTTGAGACATTTTACATTTGTTCAATTTTCCCAAAACTGTTGTAATAATTTGGTTCAGACAATTATTTATGTGTTGTAATAATTTGGATGATTATTTGATTAATTATGATGACATGTTGTATGTGTTGCATATGAATTCTATGAAAAACCCTACCTTTACAGGTTCGGAACCTACAGGCGCAGAACAGAGACCGTAAACCGAAACTGAAAAACAGAATATTCTGTTTTTCAGTTTTCGTTATGGGCTCTGTTCTGCACCAGCCATTTTCTGACCCGTAAACACGAGTTCGGTGCACTGAACTTGTGTTTTTCGGTTCGCGTTTTTACAGGCTCTGCTAGAGATGCTCTTACCATGCTCTCACCTCCCATCACACAAATATTAGTTGATGACAGTTGCAGACTAACGAAGCTACCAGTTCACGAAACCAGCTCTAGCTAGTACGAATGGTAGTTCATAACATGATGCTCCCTAGCTACTACGAATGGCAGTTTATCATCACGGGGTCATTCAACATACGGGGTTCGAATAGGGGTTCTAGAAACATGGGATCATAGGGGGTTCTTCTTCTTCACTTCTTCTTCTTCACTTGTTCTTCTTCACTTCTTCTTCTTTACTTCTTCTTCACTTCTTCACTTCTTCACTTATTCTTCTCAGATGGTGGTGTTGCCTCTGGCTTTCCACATTGCATCTGCCCATTCTTGCCTCTTCTTCTTCCAGGCATCATTTTCATCTGCGTCCACTCCATAGCCGATCTAAACTTTATCAAAAGTGACAACCTCTTTGAAGAACTCATCCTCGCCCCAACCTAGGATCCAATTGTGAAGAATGCAGCAAGCAAGGACCAGCTTTACTTGAGTTTCAAAAGTGTGGAACGGTTTCTGGTCAAGGACTTTGAACCTGTTCTTCGTTGCAGCAAAGGCCTTCTCAATGGTGACTCTAAGGCTTGAGTGTCTCAGATTGAACAACTCTTTCGCATTCTGAGGTCAGTGCCTGGGAGAGAACTGATACGTCCCAAACGTATCTATAATTTCTTATGTTCCATGCTACTTTTATGATGATACTCACATGTTTTATACACACTTTATGTCATTATTATGCATTGTCCGGCACTAACCTATTGACGAGATGCCGAAGAGGCAGTTGCTGTTTTCTGCTGTTTTTGGTTTCAGAAATCCTACAAAGGAAATATTCTTGGAATTGGACGAAATCAACGCCCATGGTCTTATTTTTCCACGAAGCTTCCAGAAGACCGGGGAGATACGAAGTGGGGCGACGAGGCGCCGACACCACTGGACCGCACGGCCAAGGGTGGGGTCGCGCCGCCCTATGGTGTGGGGCCCTCGTGCCTCCACCAACCCTACCCTTCCTCCTACTTAAAGCCTTCGTCGCGAAAACCCCAGTACCGAGAGCCACGATACGGAAAACCTTCCAGAGACGCCGCCGCCGCCAATCCCATCTCGGGGGATTCGGGAGATCGCCTCCGGCACCCTGCCGGAGAGGGGAATCATCTCCCGGAGGACTCTTCATCACCATGATCGCCTCCGGATTGATGTGTGAGTAGTTCACCCCTGGACTATGGGTCCATAGCAGTAGCTAGATGGTTGTCTTCTCCTCATTGTGCTATCATGTTAGATCTTGTGAGCTGCCTATCATGATGAAGATCATCTATTTGTAATGCTACATGTTGTGTTTGTTGGGATCCGATTAATATGGAATACTATGTCAAGTTGATTATCAATCTATCATATATAAGTTGTTTATGTTCTTGCATGCTCTCCGTTGCTAGTAGAGGCTCTGGCCAAGTTGATACTTGTAACTCCAAGAGGGAGTATTTATGCTCGATAGTGGGTTCATGCCTCCATTGAATGCAGGACAGGTGACGAGAAAGTTCTAAGGTTGTGGATGTGCTATTGCCACTAGGGATAAAACATCGATGCTTTGTCTAAGGATATTTGTGTTGATTACATTACGCACCATACTTAATGCAATTGTCCGTTGTTTGCAACTTAATGCTGGAAGGGGTTCGGATGATAACCTCGAAGGTGGACTTTTTAGGCATAGATGCATGCTTGGATAGCGGTCTATGTACTTTGTCGTAATGCCCTGATTAAATCTCATCGTACTCATCGTGATATATGTATGTGCATTGTTATGCCTTCTTTATTTGTCAATTGCCCAACTGTAATTTGTTCACCCAACATGCTATTTATCTTATGGGAGAGACACCACTAGTGAACAGTGGACCCCGGTCCATTCTTTACATCTGAAATACAATCTACTGCAATTCTTGTTCTTTACTGTTCTTCGCAAACAAACATCATTTTCCACACTATACATCTAATCCTTTGTTTACAGCAAGCCGGTGAGATTGACAACCTCACTGTTACGTTGGGGCAAAGTACTTTGATTGTGTTGTGCAGGTTCCACGTTGGCGCCGGAATCCCTGGTGTTGTGCCGCACTACACTCCGCCACCAACAACCTTCACGTGTTCCTTGACTCCTACTGGTTCGATAACCTTGGTTTTTTACTGAGGGAAAACTTGCTGCTATGCGCATCACACATTCCTCTTGGGGTTCCCAACGGACGTGTGTCCTACACGCCATCAAGCTCTTTTTCTGGCGCCGTTGCCGGGGAGATCAAGACACGCTGCAAGGGGAGTCTCCCACATACAATCTCTTTACTTTGTTTTTGTCTTGCTTTACTTTATTTTATTTACTTCTTTGTTTGCTCTTTATATCAAAAATACAAAAAAATTACTTGCTAGCTTTACTTTATTTACTGTCTTGTTCTCCATATCAAAAACACAAAAAAATTAGTTACTTGCATTTACTTTATTTAGTTTGCTTTGTTTACTACTGCTAAAATGAATACTCCTGAAAATACTAAGTTGTGTGACTTCACTAGCACAAATAATAATGATTTCCTATGCACACCTATTGCTCCACTCACTACTACGACGAGAATTTTTTCAAATTAAACCTGCTTTACTAAATCTTGTTATGAGAGAGCAATTTTACGGTGTTAGTTCTGATGATGCTGCTGCCCATCTTAATAATTTTGTTGAACTTTGTGAAATGCAAAAGTATAAGGATGTAGATGGTGATATTATAAAACTGAAACTGTTTCCTTTCTCCTTAAGAGGAAGAGCTAAAGATTGGTTGCTATCTTTGCCTAAAAATAGTATTGATTCATGGACTAAATGTAAGGATGCTTTCATTGGTAGATATTATCCTCCCGCTAAAATTATATCTTTGAGAAGTAGCATAATGAATTTTAAGCAATTGGATAATGAACATGTTGCTCAAGCATGGGAGAGAATGAAATCTTTGGTGAAGAATTGCCCTACCCATGGACTAACTACTTGGATGATCATCCAAACCTTTTATGCAGGATTAAATTTTTCTTCGCGGAACCTATTGGATTCAGCTGCTGGAGGTACCTTTATGTCCATCACTTTGGGGGCGGCAACAAAGCTTCTTGATAACATGATGATCAATTACTCTGAATGGCACACTGAAAGGGCTCCACAAGGTAAGAAGGTAAATTCTGTTGAAGAAACCTCCTCCTTGAGTGATAAGATTGATGTGATTATGTCTATGCTTGTGAATGGTAGATCTAATGTTGATCCTAATAATGTTCCTTTAGCTTCAATTGTTGCCCAAGAAGAACATGTTGACGTGAATTTCATTAAAAATAATAATTTCAACAACAATGCTTATAGGAATAATTCTGGTAACAACTATAGGCCATATCCTTCTAATAATGGTAATGGTTATGGTAATTATTATGGTAATTCTTACAACAATAATAGGAGTGTACCCCCTGGTCTTGAAGCCATGCTTAAAGAATTTATTAGTACACAGACTGCTTTTAACAAATCTGTTGAAGAAAAGCTTGGTAAAATTGATATTCTTGCTTCTAAGGTTGATAGTCTTATCTTTGATGTTGATCTTTTAAAATTGAAAGTTATGCCTAATGAAGATAAAGATAATAAAATTGTTACTACAGCAAATGCCATCCAAGTTTGAATTAATGAGAATATTAGATTGATGGTTGAATTGCATGCTAGGTGGGAAAGAGAAGAAAACGAAAAACTAGCTAAAGAGAATAATGTAGCTAAAGTTTGGACTATTATCACCACTAGTAATGATGATGCTTCACATGTTGCTAAACACCCTACTATCAATGGTAAAATAATTGGTGTTAGCAATGTTTCTACTCCTAGTGCAAAGCGTGCAAAATTGCCTGAAACTGCTAAAACTGCTTGTGATAAAACTGCTGAAATTTTTCAAAATATTGGGGACAATGATCCCATTGCTGTAGATCATAATGGTTTATATTTTGATGATTGTCACATCTCTGAAGTAATAAAGTTCTTACAAAAACTTGCTAAAAGTCTCAATGCTAGTGCTATAAATTTGGCCTTTACAAAACATATTACAAATGCTCTCATAAAAGCTAGAGAAGAGAAACTAAAACTTGAAACTTCTATTCCTAGGAAGTTAGAAGATGGTTGGGAGCCCATCATTAAGATGAGGGTCAATGATTTTGATTGTAATGCCTTATGTGATCTTGGTGCAAATATTTCTTTTATGCCTAAGAAAATCTATGATATGCTTGACTTGCCACCATTGAAAAATTGTTATTTGGATGTTAATCTTGCTGATAATGCTATAAAGAAACCTTTGGGGAGGATTGATAATGTTCGCATTATGGTTAACAATAACCTTGTCCCCGTTGATTTTGTTGTCTTGGATATTGAATGCAATGCATCTTGTCCCATTATATTGGGAAGGCCTTTTCTTCTAACTGTTGGTGCTACTATTGATATGAAGGAAGGTAATATTAAGTATCAATTTCCTCTCAAGAAAGGTATGGAACACTTCCCTAGAAAGACAATGAAGTTACCTTATGATTCTATTATTAGAACAAATTATAATGTTGATGCTTCATCTCTCGATAATACTTGATTCACACTTTCTGCGCCTAGCTGAAAGGCGTTAAAGAAAAGCGCTTATGGGAGACAACCCATTATTTTACTTCTGCACTTTTGTTTTGTATTTGAGTCTTGGAAGTTGTTACTACTGTATCAACCTCTCCTTATCTTTATTTTATTGCATTATTGTGCCAAGTAAAGTCTTTGATAGTAAAGTCAATACTAGATTTGGATTACTGCGCGAAACAGATTTCTTGCTGTCACGAAATTTAGCAGCCCCTTCTGTAGGTAACTCAGAAAAATCTGCCAATTTACTTGCGTGATCCTCAGATATGTACGCAACTTTCATTCAATTTGAGAATTTTCATCTGAGCAACTTAAGTGCCTTAGAAAAATTCTTCTTTACGGACTGTTCTGTTTTGACAGATTCTGCCTTTTATTTCGCATTGCCTATTTTGCTATGTTTGATGGATTTCTTTGTTCCATTAACTTTCAGTAGCTTTGTGCAATGTCCAGAAGTGTTAAGAATGATTATGTCACCTCTGAATATATGAATTTTCAATTATGCACTAACCCTCTAATGAGTTTGTTTTGAGTTTGGTGTGGAGGAAGTTTTCAAGGGTCAAGAGAGGAGGATGATACAATATGATCAAGAAGAGTGAAAAGTATAAGCTTGGGGATGCCCCCGTGGTTCATCCCTGCATATTTCAAGAAGACTCAAGCATCTAAGCTTTGGGATGCCCAAGGCATCCCTTCTTCATCGACAACTTATCAGGTCACCTCTAGTGAAACTATATTTTTATTCCGTCACATCTTATGTGCTTTACTTGGAGCGTCTGTTTGTTTTTGTTTTTGTTTTTGTTTGAATAAAATCGGATCCTAGCATTCTTTATGTGGGAGAGAGACACGCTCCATTGTTGCATATGAACACATGTGTTCTTAGCTTTACTTTTAATGTTCATGGCGAAGGTTGAAACTGCTTCGTTCATTGTTATATGGTTGGAAATAGAAAATGCTTCATGTGGTAATTGGTATAATGTCTTGAATAATTTGATACTTGGAAATTGTTGTGCTCATATAGATCATGTGATGCGGCCTAAGGCCACGTGGGTTGCCCGATCTCACGAAGTGACCGAGGGAAAGGCGGGGGAGAGGAAGAACACGAAGAACACGGCGAAGAACACGATGAACACACGCGAACGCACGCAACACAACCCGATACAATTCCGGTTTACTCCCGATAGCCCGAACCACTATCGCGATAGAATCCCTCAAGGAGAGACACGAGGTAGAATCCCCGAGAGAAAGACCGATATACGATCTATGGAGTCACACGTGCGAGAGACCGCAGTAGAATCACAAGTGTGAAAGATAAATCATATAAGGAGTGCCTTGATACAACTCATAGATTTGTGTCTAAGAGAGGAGGGGGTTTCCCTAATCCCGGAGGGATGGTGGAGGCATAAGCCCAGTTCTCACTCAAGTTATGTCTTACCTAATGAAGGGGGAGGTGGGAGCCTATATATAGGGAGCCACTAAGGAGGGGTAGTTTAGGCATACAAGGGGGTACATGGGACTGGGCCCGAATTGACTTGGACGCATAGGGGGGGTGGATTGTCCGGCCTTAGTGGGGCGGATAATCCGAGCAGTCGTGCTTCATGCGCCGTCTCTTCTTGGCGACCTCGGGCGCTCTTCTTCCTTCTTCTCTTCCATGCCTCCGTGACCTCGGCCTTTGTAATAACCCAGAACATAGGAACAACGAAGGGTAGATTTAGAAAT
>NC_061511.1:87568196-87587019 GCF_022539505.1 Lolium rigidum
ATGTTATAGATGTTCATTTCACCGGTTCTCGTTCTAGTACCTGGGTATTTGATACCGGTTCGGTTGCTCATATTTGTAACTCGAAACAGGAACTAAAGAATAAACGACAACCGCCGAAGGATGAAGTGACGATGCGCGTTGGAAACGGATCCAAGGTCAATGTGATCGCAGTCGGCACACTTCCTCTACATCTACCTTCGGGATTAGTTTTAAGCCTAAATAATTGTTATTATGTACTCGCGTTGAGCATGAACATTATATCCGGATCTTGTTTAATGCAAGACGGTTATTCATTCAAGTCTCGAGAATAATGGTTGTTCTATTTTTATGAATAATATCTTTTATGGTCGAGCACCACAAAAGAATGGCTTATTTCCGTTAGATCTCGATAGTAGTGATACGCATATACATAACATTGATGCTAAGCGAATTAAATTGAATGATAATTCTACTTATATGTGGCACTCGTCGTCTTGGTCATATTGGAGTGAAACGCATGAAGAAACTCCATATCGATGGATTACTAGAATCACTTGACTTTGAGTCACTTGATAGATGCGAAGCATGTCCGATGGGAAAAATGACTAAGACTCCATTTTCTCGGTATGATGGAGCGAGCTACCGACTTATTGGAAATCATACATACCGATGTGTGCGGACCAATGAGCGTAGCATCGCGCGGTGGTTATCGTTATGTTCTAACCTTCACGGATGATCCGAGTAGATATGGGTATATCTATTTCATGAAACATAAATCCGAAACTTTCGAGAAGTTTAAGGAATTCCAAAGTGAAGTAGAAAATCAACGTAACAAGAAGATTAAATTTCTACGATCCGATCGTGGAGGTGAATATCTGAGTTATGAGTTTGGCATGCATTTAAAGAAATGCGGAATACTTTCACAATTGACACCGCCGGAACACCACAACGAAACGGTGTGTCCGAACGTCGTAATCGAACTCTCTTAGATATGGTTCGTTCTATGATGTCTCTTACCGATTTGCCGTTATCTTTTTGGAGTTATGCATTAGAGACAGCCGCATTCACTTTAAATAGAGCACCATCAAAATCCGTAGAAACGACACCGTATGAATTATGGTTTAATAAGAAACCTAAGTCGTCGTTCTCGAAAGTTTGGGGTTGCGAAGCCTATGTAAAAAGTTACAACCGGACAAGCTAGAACCCAAAGCGGAGAAATGCGTCTTCATAGGATACCCTAAGGAAACTATAGGGTACACTTTCTATCACAGATCCGAAGGCAAAATCTTTGTTGCTAAGAACGGAACCTTTCTTGAGAAAGAATTTCTCACTAAAGAAGTGACTCGGAAGAAAAGTAGAACTCGATGAGATTGATGAATCTATACTCGTTGATCGAGTAGCGCAGTATCGGAAGTTGTACCTGTACCGCCTACACCGGCAACGAGAGGAAGCAAATGATAATGATCATGAAACTTCGAACGAGGAAACTATCGAACCTCGCAGATCGACAAGGGAACGTACCACTCCTCGATTGGTTTGATCTTTGTCTAAATGTCATGATTGTGGATAACAATGATGAGGACCCCGCGACGTATGAAGAAGCGATGATGAGCCCAGATTCCAACAAATGGCAAGAAGCCATGAAATCCGAAATGGGATCCATGTATGATAACAAAGTATGGACTTTGGTAGACTTACCCGAGAGCCGAAAGGCTGTCGAGAATAAATGGATCTTCAAGAGAAAAACAGATGCCGATGGTAATATTACTGTCTATAAAGCTCGACTTGTCGCAAAGGGTTTCCGACAAATTCAAGGAGTTGACTACGATGAGACTTTCTCACCGGTAGCGAAGCTAAAATCTGTGAGGATTTTGTTAGCAATAGCTGCATTTTTCGATTATGAGATTTGGCGGATGGATGTCAAAACGGCGTTCCTTAATGGAGACATTGAGGAAGAGTTGTATATGGTACAACCCAAAGGTTTTGTCGATCCTAAAAATGCTGACAAAGTATGCAAACTTCAGCGTTCAATCTATGGACTGAAGCAAGCATCAAGAAGTTGGAACCGACGCTTTGATAAGGTGATCAAAGACTTCGGGTTTATACGAGTGTCATGGAGAGGCCTCGTATTTACAAGAAAGTGAGTGGGAGCTCAGTAGCATTCTTGATATTATATGTAGATGACATATTATTGATCGGGAATGATATAGAACTATTAAGCGATGTTAAGGGTTATTTGAATAATAGTTTTTCAATGAAAGACCTTGGTGAAGCATCATATATATTATGCATCAAGATTTATAGAGATAGATCAAGACGCCTAATAGGGCTATCACAGAGTACATATCCGGACAAGATTCTAAAGAAATTTAGAATGGACGAAAGTAAGAAAGGGTTCTTACCTATGTTACCAGGCAAGGTATTGAGTAAGACTCAAGGACCGGCTACGGCAGAAGAAAGAGAAAGGATGAATAATATCCCCTATGCCTCGGCAAGATGGGATCTATCATGTATGCCATGCTATGTACTAGACCGGATATAGCACATGCTCGTTAGTTTGACTAGCGAGATATCAAAGTGATCCAGGAATGGAACACTCGGACAGCGGTCAAGAATATCCCGAAGTACTTGAAAAGAACTAAGGATATGTTTCTTTGTTATGGAGGTGACCAAGAGCTCGTTGTAAACGGTTACACCGATGCAAGTTGGAACACCGATCCCGATGACTCTAAGTCACAATCCGGGTACGTGTTTATATTGAATGGTGCTGCAGCAAGCCGGGCAAGCTCGAAGCAAGTGCACGGTGGCGAAGTCTTCAACGGAATCGGAGTACATAGCGGCTTCGGAGGCTTCATCGAAGCGGTATGGATGAAGAGGTTCATTGTAGAGCTCGGTGTGGTTCCTAGTGCATTGGACCCATTAATCATTTACCGTGATAACATGGGTGCCATCGCCAATGCACAAGAACCAAGGTCACACAAGAGGTCGAAGCATATCAAGCTGCGTTACCACTCGATTCGCGAGTACATCGAAGATGGAGAAGTAAAGATTTGCAAAGTACACACCGATCCGAATGTAGCAGATCCGTTGACTAAAGCTCTCCCTAGGGCAAAGCATGACCAACACCCGAATGCCATGGGTGTTAGGTATATTACTATGTAATCTAGATTATTGACTCTAGTGCAAGTGGGAGACCGAAGGAGATATGCCCTAGAGGCAATAATAAAGTGGTTATTATTTATATCTTTATGTTTATGATAAATGTTTATATATCATGCTAGAATTGTATTAACCGAAACATTAGTACATGTGTGATATGTAGACAACAAGAAGTCCCTAGTATGCCTCTTAAACTAGCTTGTTGATTAATGGATGATTAGTTTCATAATCATGAACATTGGATGTTATTAATAACAAGGTTATATCATTATATGAATGATGTAATGGACACACCCAATTAAGCGTAGCATAAGATCTCGTCATTAAGTTATTTGCTATAAGCTTTCGATTCATAGTTACCTAGTCCTTATGACCATGAGATCATGTAAATCACTTATACCGGAAAGGTACTTTGATTACACCAAACACCACTGCGGAAATGGGTGGCTATAAAGGTGGGATTAAGTATCCGGAAAGTATGAGTGGAGGCATATGGATCAATAGTGGGATTTGTCCATCCCGATGACGGATAGATATACTCTGGGCCCTCTCGGTGGAATGTCGTCTAATGTCTTGCAAGCATATGAATGAGTTCATAAGAGACCACATACCACGGTACGAGTAAAGAGTACTTGTCAGGAGACGAGGTTGAACAAGGTATAGAGTGATACCGAAGATCAAACCTCGGACAAGTAAAATATCGCGAGACAAAGGGAATTGGTAATGTATGTGAATGGTTCATTCGATCACTAAAGTCATCGTTGAATATGTGGGAGCCATTATGGATCTCCGGATCCCGCTATTGGTTATTGGTCGAGTGAGTACTCAACCATGTCCGCATAGTTCTCGAACCGTAGGGTGACACACTTAAAGTTGGATGTTGAAATGGTAGTTCTTGAATATGGAATGAAGTTGGAATATTTGTTCGGAGTCCCGGATGTGATCCCGGACATCACGAGGAGTTCCGGAATGGTCCGGAGAATAAGATTCATATATAGGATGTCATTTTATGTGAATAAAATGTCGCGGAAGGTTCTATGGAAGGTTCTAGAAGGTTCTAGAAAAGTCCGGAAGAAACCACCAAGGAAGGTGGAGTCCACAAGGGACTCCACCTCCATGGCCGGCCAGCCCTAGTGGGGGTGGAGTCCCAAGTGGACTCCACCATAGGGGGCCGGCCACCCCCCACATGGGAGGTGGGAATCCCACCTTTGGGTGGGAGTCCTAGTTGGGCTAGGTTTGCCCCTCCTATGGAAGGTTTTGGTTTCGGGTCTTATTCGAAGACTTGGACACCAACACTTGGGATCCACCTATATAATGAGGGGCCAAGGGAGGGGGCCGGCCACCCCAAAGACCATAGCTTGGCCGCCCCCTTGAGTGGCCGGCCACCCCCTCCCAAACCCTAGCTTTGCTCCTCCACTTCATATTGCCCGGTTTGCTTAGCGAAGCTCCGCCGGACTTCTACACCGCCACCGACACCACGCCGTCGTGCTCGTCGGATTCAAGAGGAGCTACTACTTCCGCTGCCCGCCGGAACGGGAGGTGGACGTCGTCTTCATCAACAACCGAACGTGTGACCGAGTACGGAGGTGCCGCCCGTTCGTGGCGCCGGAACCGATCGTGATCAAGATCTTCTACGCGCTTTTGCAAGCGGCAAGTGAACGTCTACCGCAGCAACAAGAGCCTCATCTTGTAGGCTTTGGAATCTCTTCAAGGGTGAGACTCGATACCCCCTCGTTGCTACCGTCTTCTAGATTGCATCTTGGCTTGGATTGCGTGTTCGCGGTAGGAAAATTTTTGTTTTCTATGCAACGTTATCCTACAATACATGGGAAAGATAAATTGTTCGACATATTGCAAGCAATAGGATAGAAATCGAAACACTCATAGCATGGCATGGTCCAAGTGTCACAAGCAACTACTTCCACATGATCAACAATGGCACAAGTATCACAAGGGAAAGTGAAAGAAGCATATGACATAGCAATAGGATCATCCAACTCATGCAAGCACTCACAAATCATCATGTCCACTAGTGGGATCATGGCATCATCAACACCCATATAGGTACCTTTGTAGTCCCGCTCATATGAGGTAGGTGTTGTGGAAGTAGGAGGATCCATGTGGTCGACATGTCCATCTTGGAGCAAGCATGGTGAGATATCATCATCTTCATGCACCATGTACATCTTCTCCATGATCGGCGTCTCGTCATCCATGGCACCTAGTGAGACACGAGGAAACACACTGGAGGTAGAGGGTAAGATGTTAGAATTGAAAATGGCCTCACATGACCTATCAACTACCACTCTGATCTCACTTGGTGTATCACTCATGCTCTCGAAGTGGAGGCACTCATCAAGCTCACATATAGTGGAGTCACTCATCTCACATATAGTGGAGTCGCTCATCTCACATATAGTGGAGTCCCTCATCTCCATGGCAATGGCGTCGCCGATTTCCGAGCAACCTAGCAAAGAGAAAGACAACACAAGAGGAGTAGAGGTTAAGTTGTTAGAAATTGAAACATCCTCACTCGACTCATGGGGTATGTCACTCTTGCTCTCAAGGTGTTTGAAGTATGCGTGGCACTCGGCTTTATCTTTGGGTGTCATATGGGCTTCTCGAGCATCTAGCTCGGCAAAGTATGCTCTCATCTCGGCTTGCTCTTGTGGGGTCATCATGTATATCTCTCACTAGGTAAGGTGTATGTGTATGTGGTGGAAGGAAACCTACACAAGTATCTCACCAATCAAGAAAGTATCGGAAAAATGGTTCACATCAAGAGCAAAGCAAAAATGTATCGGGGTTACTCACACACACACTCAAAGCACACGCAAAAGGCTAAGAACTCTATATGTGGTAGGAGTGGAGTGGATAGCAAACGAAAAAAAAGATCAACGGAAAATTCTATTGTCAAATGTGGGTAAGATCCAAAGTCAAATGTCAAAAGTGGTGGTCTATATCAAGGAAACACGGAAACACACACAAAGGAGAACAATGGGGTTAGCGCGACCAAGGAAGTGAGCAAGTGACAAAGATGGTCCTAACGAAGACTATATGCTCGGTGTCACGCCAACACAAGAGAGACCGTAGCTCGGTTGCATAAGAGGGAAGCAACAAGATTTGCACAAATGCCACTATTCTCTTTCTCTCTTTGCGCTTAGAAGCTTTGGACTCCTTTGTATCGGTGGCACACACACTTTTTTTCTATTTCTTTTTCTTTTTTCTCTTTTTTTTTCTATGCTTAGAAGCTTTCTTTTTCTCTATGTCACACTTTTTCTTCTTTTGTGTATCTTTCTCACCGAGCCTGCTTCGGAGCTTTGCTCAACAAAACGCACACACACCCTCTCACAGTCTTGACACTTGTGCAATGCTTCGCAACGCTCGGAAAGCCACTCTCAATGGGATAGATACGCAAAGGAAGAAATTGGCTACAAGGGGTAGGGGAGGCAAGTTATACCTATTAACGTTAGGCGGTGTCAAGCACACGAACTTGCGATGATGGTGATGACGATGGTGTCGAAGATGCGCCGGAATCCGGGGTGCCGATGTCGTTGTCGCGGTGTTGGTGTAGGCGCGGAAGCGGTTCTGACAGACCAAAGGCACTCCAAAACGAAAACCGGGCAAATTAAGTCAATGCCCGAAAAGTTGGGTCGAAACGAGCGGTCAAAAGTTGGGCTCCAAAAATCGTCAAAAATTAGAGATAGGCTATGTACAGTATTTGGGGGATGCTGTTAAAATTTGGAGTCAAACGGGCTCCGGAAAGTTGTAAAATTTGGGGCAAAAAGTGGAGTCAAAATTGGATGAAAATTGGGTCAAAAGTGGTGAAATCCGGTTGGCGGCCGGTCTGACCGGGTCTGGGGCCGGATTTTCCGGTTGCCGCCCGGTCTCGCTCCGGTCCGAGCAATTTTTTCCGGTTGACGCCCGGTTTGGATCCGGTTGAGCCGGGTTCTGGGCAGGAAATTCTGCGTGCGCGTGGTGCGTGGATGTTGGTGGTCCTGCGCGCGTGGAGGTGAAGCGGGGGCAGGTGGTGGCGCGGCTCGAGCGGGGAGTGGGGCGGGCTTGGCGCAGCGCGCGGCCAGGGGCCAGGGGCGGACGCGCGGGGAGCAGCTCGGTGGGGGAGCGAGCGAGGCGCGGCAGCAGCGTGGTGGCCGGCAGCAAGGTGAGGCACGGGCGGGCGAGCTGGCTGCGTGGCTGATGGCCTGCGTGCTGCGTGCTGCGGGGAGGCGGAGATGCAAACAGGCAAGGGCGCGCGCGGGTGTAGAGGAGCCAGGGGCGGAGCGTGTGCGGCTTGAGGTCGCGTCGTGGGCGGGCGGGAGAGGAGCAGCGGCTAGCTGCGCAGGTGCTGGCCTGGAGATGCGCGAGCGGCAGCTGCTTGTGCGCGCGAGTGGTGACTTGGCCTGGCGGCGATGCGGCCGCGCGGTGGTGTGCTGCGTGGGCCAGCGCTGGCGCGCTAGCGGCTGCTCGAATTGCAGGGGTGCTGTGGAGCGGAGGGAGCAGCGAGCAAGGCGGTGCTGTACTGTGGTGGGTGCGGATACACGAGCAGATGAAGTTCTTCGCCCATGACGAACACACGAAGAACAGCACGGAAACCAGCTCCAAAAATCTTCAGATTCGAGTGGGAATTGGTGGAATTGAAGAGCGAAAATTTAGGAGGTTGTAGATCAGCACTAAAGACAACAGATCCGTGGATCAAAAACGCAACAAATTTGGAGATCAAATGTCGAGCTATTTTTGGGGCAATTTTTAGGGAAATTTTTTGAGCGAAATTGGAGAGATTTGAAGGTCAAATTTGTGGCAACCTTTGCTCTGATACCATATGAGCCTAAGGCCACGTGGGTTGCCCGATCTCACGAATTGACCGAGGGAAAGGCGGGGGAGAGGAAGAACACGAAGAACACGGCGAAGAACACGATGAACACACGCGAACGCACGCAACACAACCCGATACAATTCCGGTTTACTCCCGATAGCCCGAACCACTATCGCGATAGAATCCCTCAAGGAGAGACACGAGGTAGAATCCCCGAGAGAAAGACCGATATACGATCTATGGAGTCACACGTGCGAGAGACCGCAGTAGAATCACAAGTGTGAAAGATAAATCATATAAGGAGTGCCTTGATACAACTCATAGATTTGTGTCTAAGAGAGGAGGGGGTTTCCCTAATCCCGGAGGGATGGTGGAGGCATAAGCCCAGTTCTCACTCAAGTTATGTCTTACCTAATGAAGGGGGAGGTGGGAGCCTATATATAGGGAGCCACTAAGGAGGGGTAGTTTAGGCATACAAGGGGGTACATGGGACTGGGCCCGAATTGACTTGGACGCATAGGGGGTGCGGATTGTCCGGCCTTAGTGGGGCGGATAATCCGAGCAGTCGTGCTTCATGCGCCGTCTCTTCTTGGCGACCTCGGGAGCTCTTCTTCCTTCTTCTCTTCCATGCCTCCGTGACCTCGGCCTTGAGTCCTCGAGCCTCCATGGTGTCGTCCACTTCCTCCGTACTTGGCGATGTGTTCCTATCATGGTCATATGAAGGAGGATGAAGTAGCATACCATTCATGAGGGACAATTGTAGGCACGCATAAAGGAGAAGATTCACCTTTGCGTGACGTGTCGGCGTTGACGCACATGATGCGGTGGAGACCGAAGGTCGCCCCGTATCATCATGTTTAAGCTCTTGCATCATGTACTTTGCACCTATTAATGAAGAACTACATAGAGCTTGTTAAAATTTGGTTTGCATGATTGGTCTCTCTAGAGTCTAGATATTTTCTGGTTAAGGTGTTTGAACAACAAGGAGACAACGTAGAGTCTTATAATGCTTGCAATATGTTCATATGTAAGTCTTTCTGTACCATTTTACACTTGAGTTTGCTTCAAACAACCTTGCTAGCCTAGCCTTGTATTGAGAGGAATTCTTCTCGTGCATCCAAATCCTTGAACCAAAAACTATGCCATTTGTGTCCACCATACC
The DNA here is from genome assembly GCF_022539505.1 of Lolium rigidum. Taxonomy (NCBI): domain Eukaryota; kingdom Viridiplantae; phylum Streptophyta; class Magnoliopsida; order Poales; family Poaceae; genus Lolium; species Lolium rigidum. Next base: position 87,577,310 of record NC_061511.1, read on the forward strand.
TACCTACTACATGGTATTTCTCTGCCATTCCAAAGTACATTACTTGAGTGCTACCTTTAAAATTCTATTCTTTGCCTTTACAATATATAGCTCATGGGAAAATAGCCTTAAAAACTATTGTGGTGAAGAATATGTACTTATGTATCTTATTTTTTAATAAGTTGCTTGTTGAGAGGTAACCATGTTTCTGGGGACGCCATCAACTTTTACACCTTTGTTGAATATCATGTGAGTTTCTATGCATGTTCGTCTTGTCTGAAGTAAGGGCGATTTTCATGATCAAATGGTTTGAGTATGCATATTGTTAGAGAAGAACATTGGGCCGCTAACTAAAGCCAAGAATCATGGTGCAAGTTTCAGTTTGGACAATCAATCCTCAATCTCTTATGAGAATATTATCTCGTTGTTGAATGCTTATGCATTAAAGAGGAGTCCATTATCTCGTTGTCTATGTTGTCCGGTATGGATGTCTAAGTTGAGAATAATCAAAAAGCAAGAAATCCAATGCGAACTTTCTCCTTAGACCTTTGTACAAGCGGCATAGAGGTACCCCTTTGTGACAGTTGGTTGAAACATATGTTATGCAATGATAATCCATGTTAATCCAAGCTAATTAGGATAAGGTGCGAGCACTATTGGTAATCTATGCATGAGGCTTGCAACTTATAAGATGTCTTATACATAACACATATGATTTATTACTACCGTTGACAAAATTGTTTCTATGTTTTCAAAATGAAAAGCTCTAGCACAAAAATAGTAATCCATGCTTCCCTCTGCAAAGGGCCTATCTTCTACTTTATTGTTGAGTCAGTTTACCTACTTCTTTCTATCTTAGAAGCAAACACTTGTGTGAACTGCGTGCATTGATTCTTACATGTTCACCTATTGCACTTGTTATATTACTTTGTGTTGACAATTATCCATGAGATAAACATGTTGAAGTTGAAAGCAACTGCTGAAACTTATATCTTCCTTTGTGTTGCTTCAAAGCTTTTTACTAAGAATCTATTTCTTTATGAGTTGACTCTTATGCAAGTCTTATTGATGCTTGTCTTGAAAGTACTATTCATGAAAAGACTTTGCTATATGATTCAATTGTTTACTCATTGTCTTTACCATTGCTTCGAATCGCTGCATTCATCTCATATGCTTTACAATAGTATTGATCAAGATTATGATAGCATGTCACTTCAGAAATTATCCTTGTTATCGTTTACCTACTCGAGGACGAGTAGGAACTAAGCTTGGGGATGCTTGATACGTCCCAAACGTATCTATAATTTCTTATGTTCCATGCTACTTTTATGATGATACTCACATGTTTTATACACACTTTATGTCATTATTATGCATTTTCCGACACTAACCTATTGACGAGATGCCGAAGAGCTAGTTGCTGTTTTCTGCTGTTTTGGTTTCAGAAATCCTACAAAGGAAATATTCTCGGAATTGGACGAAATCAACGCCCAGGGTCTTATTTTTCCACGAAGCTTCCAGAAGACCGGGGGAGATACGAAGTGGGGCGACGAGGCGCGGACACCACAGGGCCGCGCGGCCAAGGGTGGGGCCGCACCGCCCTATGGTGTGGGGCCCTCGTGCCTCCACCAACCCTACCCTTCCGCCTACTTAAAGCCTTCGTCGCGAAAACCCCAGTACCGAGAGCCACGATACGGAAAACCTTCCAGAGACGCCGCCGCCGCCAATCCCATCTCGGGGATTCAGGAGATCGCCTCCGGCACCCTGGTGGAGAGGGGAATCATCTCCCGGAGGACTCTTCATCACCATGATCGCCTCCGGATTGATGTGTGAGTAGTTCACCCTCGGACTATGGGTCCATAACAGTAGCTAGATGGTTGTCTTCTCCTCATTGTGCTATCATGTTAGATCTTGTGAGCTGCCTATCATGATCAAGATCATCTATTTGTAATGCTACATGTTGTGTTTGTTGGGATCCGATGAATATGGAATACTATGTCAAGTTGATTATCATTCTATCATATATATGTTGTTTATGTTCTTGCATGCTCTCCGTTGCTAGTAGAGTCTCTTGCCAAGTTGATACTTGTAACTCCAAGAGGGAGTATTTATGCTCGATAGTGGGTTCATGCCTCCATTGAATCTGGGACAGTGACAGAAAGTTCTAAGGTTGTGGATGTGCTGTTGCCACTAGGGATAAAACATCGAAGCTTTGTCTAAGGATATTTGTGTTGATTACATTACGCACCATACTTAATGCAATTGTCTGTTGTTTGCAACTTAATACTGGAAGGGGTTCGCATGATAACCCTAAGGTGGACTTTTTAGGCATAGATGCATGCTGGATAGCGGTCTATGTACTTTGTCGTAATGCCCTGATTAAATCTCATAGTACTCATCGTGATATATGTATGTGCATTGTTATGCCTTCTTTATTTTTCAATTGCCCAACTGTAATTTGTTCACCCAACATGCTATTTATCTTATGGGAGAGACACCACTAGTGAACTCGTGGACCCCGGTCCATTCTTTACATCTGAAATACAATCTATCGCAATTCTTGTTCTTTATCGTTCTTCGCAAACAAACATCATTTTCCACACTATACATCTAATCCTTTGTTTACGAAGCAAGCCGGTGAGATTGACAACCTCACTATTACGTTGGGGCAAAGTACTTTGATTGTGTTGTGCAGGTTCCACGTTGGCGCCGGAATCCCTGGTGTTGCGCCGCACTACACTCCGCCACCAACAACCTTCACGTGTTCCTTGACTCCTACTGGTTCGATAACCTTGGTTTCTTACTGAGGGAAAACTTGCTGCTGTGCGCATCACACCTTCCTCTTGGGGTTCCCAACGGACGTGTGTCTTACACGCCATCAAGAACTCATTGAGGTGGTACCTTGTTTTCCTGAAGGGAGGTAGAATACCAGGTCGGCATGCATATCCAGCATCGCCAAGGTAGAACTTACCATCAGTAATTTGCAACCCATCAGGCCTAGAGAAGCTCCAGCCAGGATGCTCGCATCATGAGCTGAACCCTCCCACCCAGCAAGCACGTAGGTGAACCTCATATCGAAATCCAAAGCTGCTAGCATGTTTTGGCTGGTGTAGTGCTTCCTCCAGCGGAATGCTGCAAACATTGATCTCGGTACCTTTGGAGTGACATGAGTACCATCAATAGCCCTGATACGCGTGAAGCACACGTCCGTTGGGAACCCCAAGAGGAAGGTGTGATGCGTACAGCAACAAGTTTTCCCTCAGTATGAAACCAAGGTTATCGAACCAGTAGGAGTCAAGGGCCACGTGAAGGTTGTTGGTGACGGAGTGTAGTGCGGCGCAACACCAGGGATTCCGGCGCCAACGTGGAACCTGCACAACACAATCGCAATACTTTGCCCCAACTTAACAAAGGAGGTTGTCAATCTCACCGGCTTGCTCGTAAACAAAGGATAAAATGTATGGTGTGGAAAATGATGTTTGTTTGCGAAGAACAAGAAAGAACGTAGTTTGCGTAGATTGTATTTCAGATGTAAAAGAATGGACCGGGATCCACAGTTCACTAGTGGTGTCTCTCCGATAAGATAAATAGCATGTTGGGTGAACAAATTACAGTTGGGCAATTGACAAATAGAGAGGGCATAACAATGCACATACATATCACGATGACTACTATGAGATTTAATCGTAGCATTACGACAAAGTACATAGACCGCTATCCAAACATGCATCTATGCCTAAAAAGTCCACCTTCAGAGTTAGCATCCGCACCCCTTCCAAGTATTAAGTTGCAAACAACGGACAATTGCATTAAGTATGGTGCATAATGTAATCAACACAAATATCCTTAGACAAAGCATTGATGTTTTATCCCTAGTGGCAACAAGACATCCACAACCTTAGAACTTTCTCGTCACCGTCCCGCATTCAATGGAGGCATGAACCCACTATCGAGCATAAATACTCCCTCTTGGAGTTACAAGTATCAACTTGGCCAGAGCCTCTACTAGCAACGGAGAGCATGCAAGAACATAAACAACACATATATGATGGATTGATAATCAGCTTGACATAGTATTCAATATTCATCGGAACCCAACAAACACAACATGTAGCATTACAAATAGATGATCTTGATCATGATAGGCAGCTCACAAGATCTAACATGATAGCACAAGAGGAGAAGACAACCATCTAGCTACTGCTATGGACCCATAGTCCAGGGGTGAACTACTCACACATCAATCCGGAGGCGATCATGGTGATGACGAGTCCTCCGGGAGATGATTCCCCTCTCCGGCAGGGCGCCGGAGGCGATCTCCTGAATCCCCCGAGATGGGATTGGCGGCGGCGGTGTCTCTGGAAGGTTTTCCGTATCGTGGCTCTCGGTACAGGGGTTTTCGCGACGAAGGCTAAAAGTAGGCGAAAGGGCAGAGTCGGAGGGCTGACGAGGGGCCCACACCATAGGGCGGCGCGGGCCCCTCCCTCGGCCGCGCCGGCCTATGGTCCGGCCACCTCGTGGCCCCACTTCGTATGCTCTTCGGTCTTCCGGAAGCTCCGTGGAAAAATAAGACCCCGGGCGTTGATTTCGTTCAATTCCGAGAATATTTCCTTTGTAGGATTTCCGAAACCAAAAACAGCAGAAAACAAAGAATCGGCTCTTCGGCATCTCGTCAATAGGTTAGTGCCGGAAAATGCGTAATAATGATATAAAGTGTGTATAAAACATGTGAGTATCATCATAAAAGTAGCATGGAACATAAGAAATTATGGATACGTTTGAGACGTATCAAGCATCCCCAAGCTTAGTTCCTACTCGCCCTCGAGTAGGTAAACGATAACAAGGATAATTTCTGAAGTGACATGCTATCATAATCTTGATCAATACTATTGTAAAGCATATGAGATGAATGCAGTGATTCGAAGCAATGGTAAAGACAATGTTTAAACAACTGAATCATATAGCAAAGACTTTTTCATGAATAGTACTTTCAAGACAATCATCAATAAGACTTGCATAAGAGTTAACTCATAAAGCAATAGATTCTTAGTAGAAAACTTTGAAGCAACACAAAGGAAGATATAAGTTTCAGCAGTTGCTTTCAACTTCAACATGTTTATCTCATGGATAATTGTCAACACAAAGTAATATGATGAATGCAAATACGCAAGTATGTAGGAATCAATGCACACAGCTTGACACAAGTGTTTGCTTCTAAGATAGAAAGAAGTAGGTAAACCGACTCAACATAAAGTAAAAGAAAGGCCCTTCGCAGAGGGAAGCATGGATTACTATTTTTGTGCTAGAGCTTTTCATTTTGAAAACATAGAAACAATTTTGTCAACGGTAGTAATAAATCATATGTGTTATGTATAAGATATCCTATAAGTTGCAAGCCTCATGCATAGATTACCAATAGTGCTCGCACCTTGTCCTAATTAGCTTGGATTTACATGTATTATCATTGCATAACATATGTTTCAACCAAGTGTCACAAAGGGGTACCTCTATGTCGCCTGTACAAAGGTCCAAGGAGATAGATCGCATTTGATTTCTCGTTTTTGATAGATCTCAACTTAGGACATCCATACCAGGACAACATAGACAACAGGTAATGGACTCCTCTTTAATGCATAAGCATTCAACATCAGATAATATTCTCATAAGAGATTGAGGATTGATGTCCAAACTGAAACTTCCACCATGATTCATGGTTTTAGTTAGTGGCCCAATGTTCTTCTCTAACAATATGCATACTCAAACCATTTGATCATGATATATCACCCTTACTTCAGACAAGACGAACATGCATAGAAACTCACATGATATTCAACAAAGGTGTAATAGTTGGTGGCGTCCCCAGAAACATGGTTACCGCTCAACAAGCAACTTATAAGAAATAAGACACATAAGCTACATATTCTTTACCACAATAGTTTTTAAGGCTATTTTCCCATGAGCTATATATTGCAAAGACAAAGAATAGAATTTTAAAGGTAGCACTCAAGTAATGTACTTTGGAATGGCAGAGAAATACCATGTAGTAGGTAGGTATGGTGGACACAAATGGCATAGTTTTTGGCTCAAGGATTTGGATGCACGAGAAGTAATCCCTCTCAATACAAGGCTTAGGCTAGCAAGGTTGTTTGAAGCAAACTCAAGTATAAACCGAGTACAGCAGAAACTTACATAAGAACATATTGCAAGAATTATAAGACTCTACACTCGTCTTCCTTGTTGTTCAAACACCTCACCATAAAATATCTAGACTCTAGAGAGACCAATCATGCAAACCAAATTTTAACAAGCTCTATGTAGTTCTTCATTAATTGGTGCAAAGTACATGATGCAAGAGCTTAAACATGATCTATTTGAGCACAACAATTGCCAAGTATCAAATTATTCAAGACATTATACCAATTACCACATGAAGCATTTTCTGTTTCCAACCAAATAACAATGAACGAAGCAGTTTCAACCTTCGCCATGAACATTAAAAGTAAAGCTAAGAACACCAGTGTTCATATGAACAAGCGGAGCGTGTCTCTCTCCCAAACAAAGAATGCTAGGATCCGAATTTATTCAAACAAAAACAAAAACAAAAACATACAGATGCTCCAAGTAAAGCTCATAAGATGTGACGGAATAAACATATAGTTTCACTAGAGGTGACCTGATAAGTTGTCGATGAAGAAGGGATGCCTTGGGCATCCCCAAGCTTAGATGATTGAGTATTCTTAAAATATGCAGGGATGAACCACGGGGGCATCCCCAAGCTTAGACTTTTCACTCTTCTTGATCATATTGTATCATCCTCCTCTCTTGACCCTTGAAAACTTCCTCCACACCAAAGTCAAAACAAACTCATTAGAGGGTTAGTGCATAATCAAAAATTCACATATTCAGAGGTGACATAATCATTCTTAACACTTCTGGACATTGCACAAAGCTACTGAAAGTTAATGGAACAAAGAAATCCATCAATATAGCAAAACAGGCAACGCGAAATAAAAGGCAGAATCTGTCAAAACAGAACATTCCGTAAAGACGAATTTTTCTGGGGAACTTAACTTGCTCAGATGAAAAATCTCTAATTGAATGAAAGTTGCGTACATATCTGAGGATCACACACGTAAATTGGCAGATTTTTCTGAGTTGCCTACAGACAGGGCTGCTCAATTTCGATACAGTAAGAAATCTGTTTCTGCGCAGTAATCCAAATCTAGTATCAACCCTACTATCAAAGATTTTACTTGGCACAACAATGCAATAAAATAAAGATAAGGAGAGGTTGCTACAGTAGTAACAACTTCCAAGACTCAAATATAAAACAAAAGTGCAAAAGTAAAATAATGGGTTGTCTCCCATAAGCGCTTTTCTTTAACGCCTTCAGCCTAGGCGCGAAAGTGTGAATCAAGTATTATCAAGAGATGAAGCATCAACATCATAATTTGTTCTAATAATAGAATCATAAGGTAACTTCATTCTCTTTCTAGGGAAGTGTGACATACCTTTCTTGAGAGGAAATTGATACTTAATATTACCTTCCTTCATATCAATAATAGTGCCAACAGTTCGAAGAAAAGGTCTTCCCAAAATAATGGGACAAGATGCATTGCATTCAATATCCAAGACAACAAAATCAACGGGGACAAGGTTATTGTTAACCATAATGCAAACATTATCAATCCTCCCCAAAGGTTTCTTTATAGCATTATCAGCAAGATTAACATCCAAATAACAATTTTTGAATGGTGGCAAGTCAAGCATATCATAGATTTTCTTAGGCATAACAGAAATACTTGCACCAAGATCACATAAAGCATTACAATCAAAATCATTGACCTTCATCTTAATGATGGGCTCCCAACCATCTTCTAACTTCCTAGGAATAGAAGTCTCAAGTTTTAATTTCTCTTCTCTAGCTTTTATGAGAGCATTCGTAATATGTTTTGTAAAGGCCAAATTTATAGCACTAGCATTAGGACTTCTAGCAAGTTTTTGTAAGAACTTTATAACTTCAGAGATGTTACAATCATCAAAATCTAAACCATTATGATCTACAGCAATGGGATCATTGTTCCCAATATTTTGAAAAAAATTCAGCAGTTTTATCACAAGCAGTTTCAGCAGTTTCAGGCAGTTTTGCACGCTTTGCACTAGGAGTAGAAACATTGCCAACACCAATTATTTTACCATTGATAGTAGGAGGTTTAGAAACATGTGAAGCATCAACATTACTAGTGGTGGTAATAGTCCAAACTTTAGCTACATTATTCCCACCTAGCATGCAATTCAGCCATCAATATAATATTTTCATTAATTCGAACTTGGATGGCGTTTGCTGTAGCAAATGACTTAATATCTTTATCTTCTTTAGGCATAACTTTCAATTTTAAAAGATCAACATCAGAGGCAAGACTATCAACCTTAGAAGCAAGAACATCAATTTTATCAAGCTTTTCTTCAACAGATTTGTTAAAAGCAGTTTGTGTACTAATAAATTCTTTAAGCATGGCTTAGAGACCAGGGGGTACACTCCTATTATTGTTGTAAGAATTCCCATAAGAATTACCATAGCCATTACCATTATTATAAGGATATGGCCTATAGTTGTTACCAGAATTATTCCTATAAGAGTTGTTGTTGAAATTATTACTTTTAAATTTTAATGAAGTTCACATAAACATGCTCTTCTTGAGCAACCAATGAAGCTAAAGGAACATTATTAGGATCAACATTAGATCTACCATTCACAAGTATAGACATAATAGCATCAATCTTATCACTCAAGGAGGAGGTTTCTTCAACAGAATTTACCTTCTTACCTTGTGGAGCCCTTTCAGTGTGCCATTCAGAGTAGTTGATCATCATATCATCAAGAAGCTTTGTTGCCGCGCCTAAGGTGATGGACATAAAAGTACCTCGAGCAGCTGAATCCAATAGGTTCCGCGAAGAAAAATTCAGTCCTGCATAGAAGGTTTGGATGATCAGCCAAGTAGTCAGTCCATGGGTAGGGCAATTTGATACGTCTCCAACGTACCTATAATTTCTGATGTTCCATGCTTGTTTTATGACAATACTTACATGTTTTGCTTGCACTTTATAATGTTTTTATACATTTTCCGGAACTAACCTATTAACGAGATGCCGAAGGGCCAGTTGCTGTTTTCTGTTGTTTTTGGTTCCAGAAAGGCTGTTCGGGCAATATTCTCAGAATTCGACGAAACAAAGACCCGGCATCTTATTTTTTATCGGAACCTTCCAGAAAGTCAGAGGGGGACCAGAGGGGTGCCCTGGGGGCCCCACACGTGGTGGCGGCGCGGCCCAAGGGGGGCGCGCCCCCTAGTGTGAGGAGGCCCCGTGGCCCTTCCGACTCCGACTATTCGCCTATTTAAGCCCTGGTGACCTAAATCTTCGAGACGAATTGACGAAACTCCAGAAAGACTCCAGGGGCGCCGCCACCATCGCGAAACTCCAATTCGGGGGACAGAAGTCTCTGTTCCGGCACCCTGCCGAGACGGGGAAGTGCCCCCGGAAGCCATCTCCATCGACGCCACCGCCTCCATCATGCTCCGTGAGTAGTTCTCCCATGGACTACGGGTTCTAGCTGTAGCTGGTTGGTACTCTCTCCCCCATGTACTTCAATACAATGATCTCATGAGCTGCCTTACATGATTGAGATTCATCTGATGTAATCGGTGTTGTGTTTGTTGGGATCCGATGGATTG
>NC_061511.1:87587119-87613303 GCF_022539505.1 Lolium rigidum
CGTCCTCATCGTTTCAGAGGGGGCAGGAGATCAAAAGAAAAAGGCAAATAGCCGGAAATTAGGGGTAAAAAATAACTCCAAGAAAGGAAACTTTTATTGTTCGTAGAGGATGACATGCGGGACCAATGAGCCAGCAGCTTACTCAACGTTTCAAAGGCGGCATGAGATCGAAAGAAAAAGGCAAGTGACAAAATATCGGGAGCCAAAGATAATCCAAGAAAAGAAACTTTATTGTACGTAGAGGATGACATGCGGGTCCCATTTAGCAAGCAGCGGTCTCAACGTTTCAAATGCGGCTTGAGATCAAAATAAAAAGAAAGTTGATTGTACATAGAGGATGACATGCGGGTCCCATGAGTCGCCAGCTTACCCAACGTTTCCAAGGCGGCAGGGGATCAAAAGAAAAAGGAAATAGCCAAAAATCGAGAGGGTGAAAAAATAAAGAAAATAAACATTTATAGCACATAGAGGATGACATGCGGGTCCCATGAGCCAACGAGGTTCCTCAACGTTTCAAACGTGGCATGAGATCGAAAGAAAAAGGCAAGTGACCAAATATGAGGAGCCAAAAATAATTCAAGAAAAGAAAGTTTTATAGTACATAGAGGATGACATGCGGGTCCCATTTAGCAGCAGCGATATCACCGTTTGAGAGGCGGCAGGGGATCGAAAGAAAAAGGTAAGTGACCAAATATGAGGTGCCAAAAATAATTCAAGAAAAGAAAGTTTTATAGTGCATAGAGGATGACATGCGGGTCCGCAGTAGCGGTATCACCGTTTGAGAGGCGGCAGGGGATCGAAAGAAAAAGGCAAGTGACCAAATTTGAGGTGCCAAAAAAAACTCCAAGAAAAGAAAGTTTTATAGTACATAGAGGATGACATGTGGGTCCCATTTAGCGACGAGCGGTATCACCGTTTGAGAGGCGGCAGGGGATCGAAAGAAAAAGGTAAGTGACCAAATTTGAGGTGCCAAAAAAACTCCAAGAAAAGAAAGTTGATTGCACATAGAGGATGACATGCGGGTCCCATTTAGCAGCAGCGGTCTCAACGTTTCCAAGGCGGCAAGGGATCAAAAGAAAAAGGAAGTAGCCGGAAATCGGGGGTCAAAAAAATCCAAGAATAGAAAGAATTTTGGTTCATAGAGGATGACATGCGGGACCCATGATCCCGCATCGTAAACGGCTCGATCGGAGAACGTTGAACGAGATGGCGCGATCGAGAAAAAAAACAATGCCGCAGAGGCTGCCATCCGGGCCCTACATCCCTCGGCGGTGCGGATTTGCGTTGACTCGGCCGGCGAACCCGAGAATTCGCGATGCACCACGTCCCGGGCCACCATACGCGACGTTTTGGCCGCTTTCGTCGGGCTAGGTGGCCTCAAAAACGAGAAAAAAAAGTTTTGACATGCACCACGGAGGGACCAAAATCGTCGGCCATGGTACACCAGCAACCATGGCGCGACTTCAACTTCGTCGGCCATGGCAACTTTTCTTGTAGTGCTATACATCTGACAAGTGTATTAGGTGTGTTGGGGACACAAGAGACTTCTTGTATCGTAATTGCAGGGTTGCTTGAGAGGGATTTCTTTGACCTCTACCTCCCTGAGTTCGATAAACCTTGGGTGATTCACTTAAGGGAAACTTGCTCGCTATTCTACAAACCTCTCGCTCTTGGAGGCCCAACACTGTCTACAGGAATAGAAGCGTGCGTAGACATCAAGCTATTTTCTGGCGCCATTGCCAGGGAGGTAAGGTAAAAGGTATTCGCATCCTCCGAGTACTAAGCTATTTCCTAGCATTGTTGCCGGTGTGTGAGTGCTCGAAGCTATTTCCTTTAGATCCTGCAATTGCATCTTTTTGTTTCTTGTTTTTATTTTCACTAGTTAGGCTTAATGGAAAACAACAACAAAATTAGAGATCTTTATGAACTTTATATTGAATTAGGACATGACGTGTTTGAAGAGAGAATTAAAAAACCCATGGAACTTTGTTTGCAAAATAGTTGTAGCAATGTTATTAGCATGAACTCTTTGAACACTATTATTGCTAATGCTATGGAAGAATTTAAGCTTCGGGAAGTCTGGTTGTGATATTTTTAGTCCCCCAAGTTTTGAGGAGAAAATTTTCTTTGATGATACTTTGCCTCCCATTTATGATGATTATAATGATAGTGGTATTTTGGTGCCACCTACTATGGAGGATAAAGTTTATTATGATTATACCATGCCTGCAATTTATGATAATTACAATGATGGTTGTGATAGTTTTACTCCCAGTATTACTAATAAATTTGATTATACTTATGTGGAGAGTAATGATACTTTTGTGCATATGAATAAGAATGCTTTATGTGATAGTTATATTGTTGAGTTTGTTCATGATGCCACTGAAAGTTATTATGAGAGAGGGAAACATGGCTATATGCATCTTAATAATATTAAGTTTCCCCTCTTTATGTTGAGAATCTTGAAATTGTGCTTGTGTTGCCTTTCTATGTTTGTTGCTTTGTGCTTACATGACTTGTTTATTTACAAGATTCCTTTTCATAGGAAGTGGGTTAGACTTAAATTTGTTTCATACTTGCTTTTTGATGCTCTCTTTTGCTTCAACTCTTATTTCTTGCGAGTGCATCATTAAAATTGCCGAGCCCATCTTAATGGCTATAAAGAAAGCACTTCTTGGGAGATAACCCATGTTTTTATTTTGCTACTGTTTTGTTGTGTCTTGGAAGTTGTTACTACTGTAGCAACCTCTCCTTATCTTTATTTTATTGCATTGTTGTGCCAAGTAAAGTCTTTGATAGTAAGGTTAATACTAGATTTGGATTACTGCGTTGAGAAACAGATTTCTTGCTGTCACGAATTTGAGTAGGATTCTCTGTAGGTAACTCAGAAAAATCTGCCAATTTACGTGTGTGATCCTCAGATATGTACGCAACTTTCATTCAATTTGAGCTTTTTCATCTGAGCAAGTTAAGTGCCTCAAAAAAATTCGTCTTTACGGACTGTTCTGTTTTGACAGATTCTGCCTTTTATTTCGCATTGCCTCTTTTGCTATGTTGAATGGATTTCTTTGTTCCATTAACTTCCAGTAGCTTTGTGCAATGTCCAGAAGTGTTAAGAATGATTATGTCACCTCTGAATATGTGAATTTTTGATTATGCACTAACCCTCTAATGAGTTTGTTTTGAGTTTGGTGTGGAGGAAGTTTTCAAGGGTCAAGAGAGGAGGATGATACAATATGATCAAGAAGAGTGAAAAGTCTAAGCTTGGGGATGCCCCCGTGGTTCATCCCTGCATATTTCAAGAAGAATCAAGCATCTAAGCTTGGGGATGCCCAAGGCATCCCCTTCTTCATCAACAACTTATCAGGTCACCTCTAGTGAAACTATATTTTTATTCCGTTACATCTTATGTGCTTTACTTGGAGCGTCTGTATGTTTTTGTTTTTGTTTTTGTTTGAATAAAATCGGATCCTAGCATTCTTTGTTTGGGAGAGAGACACGCTCTGCTCGTTCATATGAACATTGGTGTTCTTAGCTTTACTTTTAATGTTCATGGCGAAGGTTGAAACTGCTTCGTTCATTGTTATACGGTTGGAAACAGAAAATGCTTCATGTGGTAATTGGTATATTGTCTTGAATAATTTGATACTTGGCAATTGTTGTGCTCAAATAGATCATGTTTAAGCTCTTGCATCATGTACTTTGTACCTATTAATGAAGAACTACCATAGAGCTTGTTGAAATTTGGTTTGCATGATTGGTCTCTCTAAAGTCTAGATATTTTCTGGTAAAGTGTTTGAACAACAAGGAGACAGTGTAGAGTCTTATAATGCTTGCAATATGTTCTTATGTAAGTTTTCCTGTACCGGTTCATACTAGTGTTTGCTTCAAACAACCTTGCTAGCCCAAGCCTTGTACTGAGAGGGAATTCTTCTCGTGCATCCAAATCCTTGAGCCAAAAACTATGCCATTTGTGTCCACCATACCTACCTACTATGTGGTATTTCTCTGCCATTCCAAAGTAAATTACTTGAGTGCTACCTTTAAAATTTCATTCCTTGTCTTTGCAATATATAGCTCATGGGAAAATAGCCTTAAAAACTATTGTGGTATTGAATATGTAGCTTATGTGTCTTATTTCTTATAAGTTGCTTGTTGAGCGGTAACCATGTTTCGGGGGACGCCATCAACTATTACACCTTTGTTGAATATCATGTGAGTTGCTATGCATGTTCGTCTTGTCTCGAAGTAAGGGTGATTTATCATGATCAAATGGTTTGAGTATGCATATTGTTAGAGAAGAACATTGGGCCGCTAACTAAAGCCATGAATCATGGTGGAAGTTTCAGTTTGGACATTAATCCTCAATCTCTTATGAGTATATTATCTGTTGTTGAATGCTTATGCATTAAAGAGGAGTCCATTATCTCGTTTTCTATGTTGTCCCGGTATGGATGTCCTAAGTTGAGATTTATCAAAAACGAGAAATCAAATGCGATCTATCTCCTTCGACCTTTGTACAGGCGACATAGAGGTACCCCTTTGTGACACTTGGTTGAAACATATGTTATGCAATGATAATCCATGTAAATCCAAGCTAATTAGGACAAGGTGCGAGCACTATTGGTATTCTATGCATGAGGCTTGCAACTTATAGGATATCTTATGCATAACACATATGCATTATTACTACCTTTGACAAAATTGTTTCTATGTTTTTAAAATGAAAAGCTCTAGCCAAAAATAGTAATCCATGCTTCCCTCTGCGAAGGGCCTTTCTTTTACTTTATGTTGAGTCAGTTGATGTCTACGGGAGCTTCTATTCTTGTAGACAGTGTTGGGCCTCCAAGAGCAGAGGTTTGTAGAACAGCAGCAAGTTTCCCTTAAGTGGATTACCCAAGGTTTATCGATCTCAGGGAGGAAGAGGTCAAAGATATCCCTCTCATGCAACCCTGCAACCACAAAGCAAGAAGTCTCTTGTGTCCCCAACACACCTAATAGGTGCACTAGTTCGGCGAAGAGATAGTGAAATACAGGTGGTATGAATAAGTAGTAGCAACGGCACCGGAAAAGTGCTTTGCCCAGGACAATAAACAAGCAGAGTAACGCGGCGAAGTAGTAACGCGATAAAACAAGTAAACAAGCAGCGATAGCGATATTTAGGAACAAGGCCTAGGGATTAGACTTTCACTAGTGGACACTCTCAACATTGATCACATAACGAGAATAGATAAATGCATACTCTACACTCTTGTTGGATGATGAACACATTGCGTAGGATTACACGAACCCTCAATGCCGGAGTTAACAAGCTCCACAATAATGCTCATATTTTAGTAACCTTTAGTGTAAGATAGATCAAAAGACTAAACCAAGTACTAGCATAGCATGCACACTGTCACCTTCATGCATATGTAGGAGGAATATATCACATCAATATTATCATAGCAATAGTTAACTTCGCAATCTACAAGAGATCATGATCATAGCATAAACCAAGTACTAACACGGTGCACACATCGTCACCTTTGCACATGTGCAGGGAGGAATAGAACTACTTTAATAACTTTGCTAGAGTAGCACATAGAATAGTGGTGATACAAAACTCATATGAATCTCAATCATGTAAAGCAGCTCATGAGATTATTGTATTGAGGTACATGGGAGAGAGATGAACCACATAGCTACCGGTACAGCCCCGAGCCTCGATGGAGAACTATTCCCTCCTCATGGGAGCAGCAGCGGTGATGAAGATGGCGGTGGAGATGGCAGCGGTGTCGATGGAGAAGCCTTCCGGGGCACTTCCCCGCTCCGGCAGGGTGCCGGAACGGAGACTCCTGTCCCCCGGATCTTGGCTTCGCGATGGCGGCGGCTCTGGAAGGTTTTCCGTATCGTGGTTTTTCGCATCAGGGTTTTCGCGACGGAGGCTTTATATAGGCGAAGAGGCGGCGCAGGAGGGTCGAAGGGGTGGCCACACCATATGGCGGCGCGGCCAGGGCCCGGGCCACGCCGGCCTATGGTCTGGGGGCCCAGTGCCCCCCTCCGGTCCTTCCCGGGTGTTCTGGATGCTTCCGGTGAAAATAGGAACCCGGGTCTTCGTTTCGTCCAATTCCGAGAATATTTCGTTACTAGGATTTCGAAACCAAAAACAACGAGAAAACGAGAACCGGCACTTCGGCATCTTGTTAATAGGTTAGTTCCAGTAAAATGCACGAATATGACATAAAGTGTGCATAAAACATGTAGGTATCATCAATAATATGGCATAGAACATAAGAAATTATCGATACGTCGGAAAACCTTACTGAGACGCCGTCGCCGCCGATCCCATCTCGGGGGATCCTGGAGATCGCCTCCGGCACCCTGCCGGAGAGGGGAATCATCTCCCGGAGGACTCTACACCGCCATGGTCGCCTCCGGAGTGATGAGTGAGTAGTCTACCCCTGGACTATGGGTCCATAGCAGTAGCTAGATGGTTGTCTTCTCCCCATTGTGCTATCATTGTCGGATCTTGTGAGCTGCCTATCATGATCAAGATCATCTATATGTAATTCTATATGTTGCGTTTGTTGGGATCCGATGAATAGAGAATACTTGTTATGTTGATTATCAAAGTTATGCTTATGTGTTATTTATGATCTTGCATGCTCTCCGTTACTAGTAGATGCTCTGGCCAAGTAGATGCTTTTAACTCCGGGAGGGAGTACTTATGCTCGATAGTGGGTTGATGCCCGCATTGACACCGGGACGGTGACGGAAAGTTCTAAGGTTGTGTTGTGTCTGTTGCCACTAGGGATAAAACATTAGTGCTATGTTCAAGGATGTAGTTACTAGTTACATTACGCACCATACTTAATGCAATTGTCCGTTGCTTTGCAACTTAATACCGGAGGGGTTCGGATGATAACCTCGAAGGTGGACTTTTTAGGCATAGATGCGATTGGATGGCGGTCTATGTACTTTGTCGTAATGCCCAATTAAATCTCAGTATACTCATCATGATATGTATGTGCATTGTCATGCTCTCTTTATTTGTCAATTGCCCAACTCGTAATTTGTTCACCCAACATGCTCGTTCGTCTTATGGGAGAGACACCTCTAGTGAACCGTGGACCCCGGTCCAATTCTCTTTACTCGAAATACAATCTACTGCAATACTTGTTTTTACTGTTTTCTCTGCAAACAATCATCTTCCACACAATACGGTTAATCCTTTGTTACGAGCAAGCCGGTGAGATTGACAACCTCATCTGTTTCGTTGGGGCAAAGTACTTTGGTTGTGTTGTGCGAGTTCCACGTTGGCGCCGGAATCTCCGGTGTTGCGCCGCACTACATCCCGCCGCCATCAACCTTCAACGTGCTTCTTGGATCCTCCTGGTTCGATAAACCTTGGTTTCTTTCTGAGGGAAAACTTGCTGCTGTGCTCATCATACCTTCCTCTTGGGGTTGCCCAACGAACGTGTGAAATACACGCCATCACTTCGCCATGAACATAAAAAGCTAAGAACACATGTGTTCATACGAACCAGCGGAGCGTGTCTCTCTCCCATAAAGTGAATGCTAGGATCCATTTTATTCAAACAAAACAAAAACAAAAACAAACCGACGCTCCAAGCAAAGTACATAAGATGTGGCCGAATAAAAATATAGTTTCGGGGAGGAACCCGATAATGTTGTCGATGAAGAAGGGGATGCCTTGGGCATCCCCAAGCTTAGACGCTTGAGTCTTCTTAATATATGCAGGGGTGAACCACCGGGGCATCCCCAAGCTTAGAGCTTTCACTCTCCTTGATCATATTGCATCATACTCCTCTCTTGACCCTTGAAAACTTCCTCCACACCAAACTCGAAACAACTCATTAGAGGGTAAGTGCATAATAAAAATTCACATGTTCAGAGGTGACACAATCATTCTTAACACTTCTGGACATTGCATAAAGCTACTGGACATTAGTGGATCAAAGAAATTCATCCAACATAGCAAAAGAGGCAATGCGAAATAAAAGACAGAATCTGTCAAAACAGAACAGTCCGTAAAGACGAATTTTAAAAGGGCACCAGACTTGCTCAAATAAAAATTCCCAAATTTAATGAAAGTTGCGTACATATCTGAGGATCACTCACGTAAATTGGCATAATTTTCCGAGTTACCTACAGAGAATTAGACCCAGATTCGTGACAATGAAAGAAATCTGGAACCGCGCAGTAATCCAAATCTAGTATTTACTTTACTATCAAGGACTTTACTTGGCACAACAAAACTCAAAACTAAGATAAGGAGAGGTTGCTACAGTAGTAAACAACTTCCAAGACACAAATATAAAACAAAGTACTCGTAGCAAAATAACACATGGGTTATCTCCCAAGAAGTTCTTTCTTTATAGCCATTAAGATGGGCTCAAGCAGCTTTAATGATGCACTCGCAAGAGATAGTATTTGAAGCAAAAGAGAGCATCAAGAGGCAAATTCAAAACACATTTAAGCCTAACATGCTTCCTATGAAAAGGAATCTTGTAAATAAACAAGTTCATGAAGCATAATGCAACAAGCATAGAAAGATAAAACAAGTGTGGCTTCAAAAATTTCAGCACATAGAGAGGTGTTTTAGTAACATGAAAATTTCTACAACCATATTTTTCTCTCTCATAATAACTTTCAGTAGCAACATGAGCAAACTCAACAATATAACTATCACATAAAGCATTCTTATCATGAGTCTCATGCATATAATTATTACTCTCCACATAAGCATAATCAATTTTATTAGTTGTAGTGGGAGCAAATTCAACAAAGTAGCTATCATTATTATTCTCATCAAGTGTAGGAGGCATAGTATAATCACAATAAAATTTACTCTCCATAGTAGGTTGTACCAAAAGACCACTATTATAATCATCATAAATAGGAGGCAAAGTATCATCAAAGAAAATTTTCTCCTCAATGCTTGGGGGACTAAAAAGATCATGAAAACCAGACTTCCCCAAGCTTAGAACTTTCTATATCATTATCAACAATGGTGTTCAAAGCGTTCATACTAATATTACTACCAACGATGCAAATAAGATTCCATAGGTTTTTTAATTTTCGCATCAAACAATCCATGTTTTAAATCAGGAAATAGAATAAGAAGCTCATTGTTGTCCATTATGCCAAACTAGTGTAAACAAGAAACAAAAAGATGCAATTGCGGGATCTAAAGGAAATAGCTTCGAGCACAAACACAATGGCGCCGTGAAAAGTACTGTTACACGGAACCGGAGTATGAGTGCCTTTTACCTTTCCTCCCCGGCAACGGCGCCGTGAAAAGTGCTTGATGTCTACGGGAGCTTCTATTCTTGTAGACGAGTGTTGGGCCTCCAAGAGCAGAGGTTTGTAGAACAGCGAGCAAGTTTCCCTTAAGTGGATTACCCAAGGTTTATCGATCTCGGGGAGGAAGAGGTCAAAGATATCCCTCTCATGCAACCCCGCAACCACAAAGCAAGAAGTCTCTTGTGTCCCCAACACACCTAATAGGTGCACTAGTTCGGCGAAGAGATAGTGAAATACGAGTGGTATGAATAAGTAGTAGCAACGGCACCGGAAAAGTGCTTTGCCCAGGACAAGTAAACAAGCAGTAGTAACGCAGCAGTAGTAACGCAGTAAAACAAGAAACAAGCAGCGATAGCGTATTTAGGAACAAGGCCTAGGGATTAGACTTTCACTAGTGGACACTCTCAACATTGATCACATAACAGAATAGATAAATGCATACTCTACACTCTTGTTGGATGATGAACACATTGCGTAGGATTACACGAACCCTCAATGCCGGAGTTAACAAGCTCCACAATAATGCTCATATTTTAGTAACCTTTAGTGTAAGATAGATCAAAAGACTAAACCAAGTACTAGCATAGCATGCACACTTGTCACCTTCATGCATATGTAGGAGGAATAGATCACATCAATATTATCATAGCAATAGTTAACTTCGCAATCTACAAGAGATCATGATCATAGCATAAACCAAGTACTAACACGGTGCACACACTGTCACCTTTGCACATGTGCAGGAGGAATAGAACTACTTTAATAACTTTGCTAGAGTAGCACATAGAATAGTGGTGATACAAAACTCATATGAATCTCAATCATGTAAAGCAGCTCATGAGATTAATGTATTGAGGTACATGGGAGAGAGATGAACCACATAGCTACCGGTACAGCCCCGAGCCTCGATGGAGAACTATTCCCTCCTCATGGGAGCAAGCAGCGGTGATGAAGATGGCGGTGGAGATGGCAGCGGTGTCGATGGAGAAGCCTTCCGGGGGCACTTCCCCGCTCCGGCAGGTGCCGGAACGGAGACCTCTGTCCCCCGGATCTTGGCTTCGCGATGGCGGCGGCTGCGGAAGGTTTTCCGTATCGTGGTTTTTCGCATCGTGGTTTTCGCGACGGAGGCTTTATATAGGCGAAGAGGCGGCGCAGAGGGTCGAAGGGGTGGCCACACCATATGGCGGCGCGGCCGGGGCCCGGGCCGCGCCGGCCTATGGTCCGGGGGCCCGGTGCCCCCCTCCGGTCCTTCCCGGGTGTTCCGGATGCTTCCGGTGAAAATAGGAACCCGGGTCTTCGTTTCGTCCAATTCCGAGAATATTTCGTTACTAGGATTTCTGAAACCAAAAACAGCGTAAAACGAGAACCGGCACTTCGGCATCTTGTTAATAGGTTAGTTCCAGAAAATGCACGAATATGACATAAAGTGTGCATAAAACATGTAGGTATCATCAATAATATGGCATAGAACATAAGAAATTATCGATACGTCGGAGACGTATCATCAGTCTACCTACTTCTTCTATCTTAGAAGCAAACACTTGTGTCAACTATGTGCATTGATTCCTACATACTTGCTTATTTGCATTCATCATATTACTTTGTGTTGACAATTATCTATGAGATATACATCCATGGGATATACATGTTGAGTTGAAAGCAACCGCTGAAACTTATATCTTCCTTTGTGTTGCTTCAAAACTTTCTACTAAGAATTTATTGCTTTATGAGTTAACTCTTGTGCAAGACTTACTGATGCTTGTCTTGAAAGTACTATTCATGAAAAGTCTTTGCTATATGATTCAGTTGTTTAGTCATTGTCTTTACCATTGCTTTGAATCACTTCATTCATCTCATATGCTTTACAATAGTATTGATCAAGATTATGTTGGTAGCATGTCACTTAAGAAATTATCCTTGTTATCGTTTACCTACTCGAGGGCGAGTAGGAACTAAGCTTGGGGATGCTTGATACGTCTCCAACGTATCTATAATTTCTTATGTTCCATGCTAGTTTTATGACAATACCTACATGTTTTATATATACTTTATATCGTTTTGATGCATTTTCCGGAACTAACCTATTAACAAGATGCCGAAGTGCCAGTTCCTATTTTCTGCTGTTTTTGGTTTCAGAAATCCTACACAGGAAATATTCTCGGAATTGGACGAAACGAAAGCCCACGATCTTATATTTCATGGAAGGTTCCAGAGCACCGAAGAGGGGCCAGAGGGGAGCCAAGGGGGCCCACCCCACATGGCGGCGCGGCCAAGGGGGGGCGCGCCCCCTATTGTGTGGGACCCCCAGGACCCCTCCGAGGCTGCCCTTCCGCCTATAAAGCCTCTCCGTCGCGAAAACCCTAAAAACATAAGCCACGATCCGAGAAAAGTTACGCAGCCGCCGCCATCGCGAAGCCAAGTTCGGGGGACAGAAGTCTCTGTTCCGGCACGCCGCCGGGACGGGGAATTGCCCCCGGAAGGCATCTCCATCGACACCACCGCCATCTTCATCGCCATTGTTGTCTCCTATGATGAGGAGGGAGTAGTTCTCCCCCGAGGCTAAGGGCTGTACCGGTAGCTATGTGGTTCATCTCTCTCTCTCTCCCATGTGATCTTTATGTGATCATGAGCTTTGTATCACTATTAATCTATGTGCTACTCTAGTGATGTTATTAAAGTAGTCTATTCCTCCTTCATGATGTAATGTGGACAGTGTGTGCATCATGTAGTACTTGGCGTAGGTTATGATTGTGATCTCTTGTAGATTATGAAGTTAACTATTACTATGCACTCTAGAGTTACTTTAATATGAACTCCGGAATTACTCTCCATGGTGTGGCAGTGACAGTGTTTGCATCGTGTGTGATTTCTTTATGACGTTGTGGAGCTTGTTTACTCCGGCTTGAGGGTGCTCTCGTAGCCCTACACAATGAATGGTGTTTGTTATCCAACAATAGAGTCTTTGAAAGTAGCATAAGAGAAGAGAACTTATTTATTTATGTGATCATTGTTGAGAGTGTACACTAGTGAAAGTATGATCCCTAGGCCTTGTTTCTAAGCATTGAAACACCGTTTCCAACAAGTTCTGTTACATGTTTGCTTGCTACCATCTTTATTTCAGATTGCTATTACCACTCATATTCATCCATATCACTTGCATCTTACTATCTCTTCGCCGAACTAGTGCACCTATACATCTGACAAGTGTATTAGGTGTGTTGGGGACACAAGAGACTTCTTGTATCGTAATTGCAGGGTTGCTTGAGAGGGATATCTTTGACCTCTACCTCCCTGAGTTCGATAAACCTTGGGTGATTCACTTAAGGGAAACTTGCTGCTGTTCTACAAACCTCTACTCTTGGAGGCCCAACACTGTCTACAGGAATAGAAGCGTGCATAGACATCAAAAGTGCATGGAGCCCCATGTGTGGTTTTTGTAATTGATGACAATCCCTATGAACTAATATTTGCATTGAGTTATATTTGTAGGAGTTGTCCATAGGCAATGCTTGAACCATATGTTGGCTTCAAGGTTGCAATAAGGATAAATTGATGAAGAATATCAAGTGTCAAGTATGTCTTGAATATGAAGATGAAGTGAGCCCTCAAGTTTAACTTCAAGACATCAACATGATGAAGAATGAAGAAATAAAGTGCAAGTTCAAGATGAGCCATCTCGAAGAGATAATTTGCTTGAAGCTTGATATCCATATGGTGATCATGGATATGTGAAGATGCGACGAATAAGTAGTCCCATGGTGGATTATGGGGGAGCAATCCACAAGACTTCGTCATGCAAGCACTATCAAGAAATGCGTTCCATTTGTTACGATCAAGATCGTCATTATCGATCTCAGGAGGAACGCGCAAGGTTAAGTTTTGCTCTTGATAGGGTTTCTTTCTTACCGGTCTCATGGTGTAGTTGGAGAATGGTTTATAGTTTAGTTGTCGTACTATCAAGAGGGCTCTCGAGTGAGTAACTCGATCGTATCCTTCGAAGAGCTCAAACCTTTGCATCCTTGCATCATCTTTCTTGGTTTTTATTTGACTCTTATCCATGTGATGTTTTAGAGCTTGTGCTTATTCTCATGACAAGCTCTAGTTCACCGAGAATGGTTTTTCGACGTGAAACTTGTTGCATTTTCGAGGTTGGAGATTTTACCGGTTTGTCTTTTATAGATAGGGGTCAAACCTTTTATCATTTGTTTCTATCCTCCCTTATTGGACTATGATGGTTCCCTGCATGATCTTTGAGGGTTTGTTACTAGCTTCAAAACGAGCCCAAGATCATCAAAATCGAAGTCCGGATGCTCAAGTTATGCTCATTCTCGTGTTGATGTTTCTGCCAGTTTTCGGGGAGGGGGGGGGGGGGGGGATAATCCAGCCTGGATTCAGAATATCCGGCCAAATATCGAAACCCCTTACGGCGAGCAGTTTTCTCAAGTCCTTAATCGTTTTTCGGGGGCCGGAATTTTGCAACAATCCGGCCCGAGAGGACCCAAACGGTGATATTTTGATGGGAGGGGGTATTTAAGACCCCCTCCTCCCCTTCTTCCTCCTTGGGCAACGACC
Source organism: Lolium rigidum (assembly GCF_022539505.1). NCBI lineage: Eukaryota > Viridiplantae > Streptophyta > Magnoliopsida > Poales > Poaceae > Lolium > Lolium rigidum. Next base: position 87,601,004 of record NC_061511.1, read on the forward strand.
TCTTCCCCCATTTGCTCTCCACCATTGTTGACCTTGAGAGCTTGCCAAATCCCTCTACTCCTGCTATGCTTCTTAAATCTTTTTGAGGGAAAAGGAAGAGGAGATCTAGATCTACATTTCTACCAATCAAATCCCTCTATTTGTTAGTGGAATCCTCTAGATCTTGATCTTGGAGTTTTTTTGTGGATTTCCTTTGTTCTTCCTCTCTTCTCCCCCCACAAGATTTTGTAGCTTTGGTGGAATTTGGGAGTGAAGGATTTGCCATTGCATTTGGTGCATCGGTGTGAGCTTTCCACGGTGATTCGTGGAAGTGAAAGTGAGGAGCTTGTTTCCGGCTTTCAGGAGTTTGTGGTGATTTGTTGGAAGCCTCCAATTAAGTTGTGGATGTGTGCCTCAACCTTTGTGTAAGGCCCAGTTTTCGCCTCGAAAGAAATCCCTTAGTGGAACCGTGACCTAGGCTTTGTCGCAAGGGTCACCGGAGAATAAGGTGAGGCCTTCGTGGCGCTCGGTGTGTGGTGTGACTACCACATATTGGGGTGAGACCTTTGTGGCGTTGGTGTGCATCGAGCAATGATACGTCTCAAACGTATCTATAATTTCTTATGTTCCATGCTACTTTTATGATGATACTTACATGTTTTATACACATTATATGTCATATTTATGCGTTTTCCGGAACTAACCTATTGACGAGATGCCGAAGTGTCGGTTCTCGTTTTCTGCTCGTTTTTGGTTTCGAAATCCTAGTAAGGAAATATTCTCGAATTGGACGAAATCAACGCCCAAGATCTTAAAATCCCACGAAGCTTCCGAACACCCGAGAGCCACCGTAGGGGAGCCCCGGGGGCCCCACACGCCACCCCGGCGCGGCCGCAGGGGGCCGCGCCCCTCATCGTGTCGTCGCCTCGTCGCCCTCCGACTCCGCCTCTTCGCCTATTTAAAGGTCCCCGACCTAAAACCTCGATACAAAAAAGCCACGGTACGAGAAACCTTCCGCAGCCGCCGCCATCGCGAAGCCAAGATCCGGGGGACATGAGTCTCCGTTCCCGGCACGCCGCCGGGACGGGGAAGTGCCCGCGAAGACATCTCCATCGACACCACCGCCATCTTCATCAACGCCTGCTCGTCTCCCATGAGGAGGGAGTAGTTCTCCATCGAGGCTAAGGGCTGTACCGGTAGCTATGTGGTTAATCTCTCTCCTATGTACTTCAATACAATGATCTCATGAGCTGCCTTACATGATTGAGATTCATATGAGCTTTGTATCACTATTAGTCTATGTGCTACTCTTGTGATGTTATTAAAGTAGTCTATTCCTCCTTCACGGTGTAATGGTGACAGTTTGTGTGCATCGTGTAGTACTTGGCGTAGGCTATGATCATAATCTCTTGTAGGTTATTGAGTTAATTGTTACTATGATAGTATTGATGTGATTTATTCCCCCTTCGTAGTGTGATGGTGACAGTGTGCATGCTATGTTAGTACTCGGTTTAAATTGCAAAGATCTATTATGCTCTAAAGGTTACTTAAATATGAATGTCGAATGTTGTGGGGCTTGTTAACTCCGGCATTGAGGTGCTCTTGTAGCCCTACACAACGAATGGTGTTCATTATCAAACAAGAGTATATGTAGCACAAAGAGAACTTATTTATTTATGTGATCAATGTTGAGAGTGTCCACTAGTGAAAGTATGATCCCTAGGCCTTGTTTCCAAATACTGCAATCATCGATTGTTTACTTGTTTCTATCGCATCTTTACTTCCTGCAATATTACTACCATCAACTGCACGCTAGCAAGAACTTTTATGGCGTTGTTACTACTGCTCATATTCATTCATACCACTTGTATTTCACTATCTCTTCGCCGAACTAGTGCACCTATACATCTGACAAGTGTATTAGGTGTGTTGGGGACACAAGAGACTTCTTGTATCGTGATTGCAGGGTTGCTTGAGAGGGATATCTTTGACCTCTTCCTCCCCGAGTTCGATAAACCTTGGGTGATCCACTTAAGGGAAACTTGCTGCTGTTCTACAAACCTCTGCTCTTGGAGGCCCAACACTGTCTACAAGAATAGAAGCACCCGTAGACATCAAGCAACCACACCTCAAGGTGAGCCCTCTTGTGGCGTTCGGAAGCACTAAGCCACCGCACCTCTCCAACGGAGATTAGCACTCGGAAGAGTGTAAACTTCGGGATAAATCATTGTCTCCCGCGTGCCTCGCTTATCTCTATACCCGAGCTCCTTACTCATGCACTTTACTTTGTGATAATCATCGTGGTTGAAGTTATATATATTGCTATCATGTAGTTGCTTGTATTGCTTAGCATTAGTTGTTTAACTTGTTGGTGCACATAGGTGAACCATAGTATGTAGGCTTTGGGCTTGGCAAAGTAAACGCTAGTTTTATTCCGAATTTGTTAAGCTCATCTCGTAAAAGTTTTAAACTGCCTATTCACCCCTATAGGCGACATCCATGTCCTTTCACCTGCTCCTACGACGGCGGCCGCTTCCGCGAGCCCTAGAACTTGCCATGGATCACGTGGGGAAAAGGTGGAGAGCGGCGCTAGGAGGAGCCAGTGCCCGAGCACCCCGTTTTATACCCGGAGGCGAGTGTGGGGGCAATGGTGCGTATTAAGATGGACATGCATGGTTGGGCCATTTATTTTTCTTGGCCAGAGGTAGGCGAAGGTAGGTGGGTGGGACATGGCGGTGGTACCATTAATCTTCGACACATATGGCTAGGTCTTTTATTATGCTGGCGGCTCATTCAATGACTGCCAAGCTAGCCCGAGGTATTCCATTTGACGTGGCGCGAGGTGTCGGCGCACCCATTTGACGCCGCTTGAAGGGGCTGATACAGGATTGCTGACGCTTGTATTGGGCTTCGAATAGTGCCAGCAGTGGAGATGCTCTTAGGTTTCGAAGAGAAAATAAGAGCTTGTTTGATTTATAGGGTAGAAAAAAACATATGAATAGGAAAAGTATGGAATTGAGATGTCATGGAAACTTTTTTGAATCCTACGAGAAGATGAATGTTTTAGCAATAGGTACATCCGTATCTAGAAAAAGTTGTGAAGTTTTTTTTTTTGGAACGAAGGGAGTACATTTGATTGTAGCAAAGGAATTTTTCGTAAGGTATAAACTCATGTTTTTTCTATAGAACTACATTACAAAATTCCTATAAATCTAGTTTCTATAGGATATGTTCATATGAATGAAGCAACTTACATAGATTTTTTTTCCATAGTATGTAAATCCTACCCAATTTCCATACAAACCTTTATAAATAAAACGAATTATTGCGGAATTCGTTTGTTTGAGGTGAGGCCACAGGTCCGATACCCCACAAAACGGCGCGGTCGCTGTCGCCGCGTTGTTCCAGACGCGAATGCAAACGCCGTGAGACGCTGCTGACAGGCCCGCGTCGTCGTCCCGTCCCCAACCAAATCAACCCCCCATCGCCCAAACGCAACGAACCCACCCCACCGCGGCCAGGCGCCTCCGTCCTCAATCAAATCCCAGCGCAGCCGAGCTTCCTCGCGCGGGCGCGGCCAGGACGACGCCGGGGCGCGCGCGCGTGCCGGGGAGGGAGGCCGCCATGGACATCGACAGCGTCGAGTGCCTGTCCCTCCCGGACGCCTCCATGGACGTGGACGACGTCGACAGCCACCACCACCACCACCACCACACTATCCCGCTCCACCCCGTCCACCTCGCCCCTAGCGGCGGCGGCGGCGGCGGAGGCCGGTCCTTCCCCAAGGTGAATGCCGGGGGAGTGGGCGCTACCGCGGGCGCCGCCGCCGGAGGGCCACCGGCGACCAGCGTGCACGAGCTGCTCGAGTGCCCCGTCTGCACCAACTCCATGTTCCCGCCCATCCACCAGGTGGGTGCTCGCCCCTTCCTGCCACGCTCCGCCTCCTGATTTCGGGGTCACTTGTGTGCGCGTCTGGATTCGTGATAGGTTTGCCGTGTGGGTTTGGGTCTAGAATGGGATCCTGTGGGTACAGATTCGGGGATTCTGGTGGAATTTGATGCCAGTTTTTATAGGATCGATTAACACTTGCCTATTCTGGCCGGATTCGCGTGGCTGGAACCGGGGATTGGGTGATTGCGATTTGGGTAATTTCATGTTGATGATAGTTCGAAATGGGTGATTTGTGATTTTATGTTGATTCCTAGTTTCGTACACTGTAACTTCGTCTACCAATTAGGGGATTTTCATAGGCTTACGTATTAACTAGCTCCCTTTGATGCGATATTTGAATTGAGTCATTTAGATCTGAATTTCGGGTCTATTAGGGTCCAGAGTATGGATTAGTTGTATTATTCAGGGGATAATTCATTTCGTTTGTTGCGTTAGCAAACTCCAAATATACACTTTGGAATAGTAGGAATAAAATTTGGTTTTTATCTACTGGTTAGCTTCTTGTTGCCTATCCTTTGTCTTGTTGTTAACCTTTGTTACTTTTTGTTACTTGGACTGAATATCACCAAGACAAAACTGGTCATCCAGTCTAGCTTGGTATTGTAATGCTGTGCGTTAATGACTTAGGTAGTGATTAATCGACTAGTGCATTTTTAGCAATACAACACATTCATTTTGATAGAGTGAAACATGATTTGGAAGATTACGCTAGCAAATTTTCATTTTCCAACACTCCTGTATTTGGTGGTGAGCTACATAGTATACTTTTACTCCCCTGGCTATTTGGTACTATGGTTCCTCTTACATCCCTTGTTCGTATAGTTGATAGGTTGCTTCTTCTGCTGTTTGGTTAGGTTGAACTTGCCCTTGACATTTATAATCTAGTCCTCTTTTTCTAGTTCACCAAAGTTGATTGAGGACTCAGTGCAAATATTGGAAATTCCGAGAAGTCAAGGAGAGAAATCAAAGGAATTGAAATAATGCTATTTAAATGCTCTGAGCTCATTTATTTCCATTATTTGTTATGGGTTGGGGAAGTTGATTCAGATTCTTCAGTGAGACAGCTTACCAAACTGAATGGTTGCTCCATCCAACATGTTTGCGTTTTGGTCCACTAAGTTTTGCACTCCCCATGCGGACATGAATGTAGCATGTGAAGAGCTGCACCTTCCAGCTTTCCACATGCTGAATTTTCTTTTCTAAGGATCACAACTTAAGTACATTTAAAATAGGAAACTTGAGGACCCACAGGTCGCCTAGATTTTGTACACCTAAATATTCTGTTTCACGATTTCAAATTGTCTTCAAAATTGAAGTAGATAACATGCAACTTACCTGTTCAACTTTCTCCTTGGGGTTAACTTCAATTGGAGTATAAGTACCAACATTTCATCTCAGCTTGGATACAAATTCCTGCTTGCAATATTAGTCAGACTGGCTCTTGGATGTTTCTGTCTCTTTTGCCGTCGTTTAGTTCATTAGAGTGAATATCGAACTGAAGGACGGGAATGTATTTCCTTGACATATCAACTCTGTTTCAACATGAGCGAGGTAGTGTCAGTTTGTATTTGAGGCTTTCTCTTTGACATTTTACTGGAAGCTAGGGGGAGAGGAGACTGGTGTTGCGTAATTAATTGTACCAATACCAATCACTACTATTTCCACAATTTATTGGGTGCCATGTTCCATGGCGGCTGGTTTTGGGCATGCATCTCGGGTTTCACCCGGTTTTCCTCTAAGTAACCGGGCAATTATCTGCTTCTTAAGTCGTAAAAATGTTTGTTTGCTTTGTTTTAAAATATAATGTATTGCATGTTCTGTTTACCTCTGTTTGAACGGATTATATATTCTTAGAAAAAGTTGCAAGTTAGAGTTGGGAAATGAGGTGAATCATCTTATAATTTTAATGTTTCTAATTTTAACGTTAGGATTTTTGTGTTTTCAGTTCAAACAAGGTTTTTTTTTATTCTTGCTTCGATGAAGCGAAAGTGAAAGCAGTGGAATAACTAGTGATGTAGACATGATAAGTAACACCACAGTAATGCTCTTAATATCTGTTTATTAAGATTGCGGTAAAAAACCATTGGGGTTTCCTTTATTTTCTTGGGAAAAAAATGAGAAGGCAAAAATGAATAACTATGTCTGTATTCTAGTACTTGCACAACTTCTTCTCAACGGCCACACGACTCGGCCAAACACAATGCATGAATGCAGTCTCACGCATATTGGACTGAAGTGGTGAGAAGAGTACTAGGAAAAAAGAGAGGAATTTGTTTACTAGTCAGTCTCCAACAAGTTGAGAATGAGTTGTATATTGCAACCATGTTTTTACAAGTAGTCAATGGTTTGAAAAGTGGACGACTGAGGCCTCTCAGCCTCTCCTCCCCTGTTTCATTTCTTAGCCAGGGTTATTCTGAACGACTGCTAAGGTTGAAGGGGTTTGGGACTTGGTCATTATGGGCCTTAGCTAACCTAATGGGCAACATGAGGTAGGCATTTCATTTTCGCCTTCTCATTTTTTTCTTTGTCACAGCCTCACTTTCCTTTCTTCCTTTGCCTATATCTGTATTCTTGCTAGTGAGGCTTGCACCAGATTAGTACCTATTACTGTCTAGCGCCTTTTTTTCGATCAACCTAGCAGCTTGTTGAATACTGCCAATAGTATACCTCTTTCGTCTGTCCTGACATAAGTAACTGCTTGCACATAAAAACATTGCCCTTATGATCGATTGTGATTCTACCAGAAGATGATAGGAAGCATCACAAATCATCCCAATATATGAAATGTCAATTGCAAGGGCTTATGTTTGCTATCTTGTTTTTCAGTTCATCTTTCATGCTATCATGTATATGTTCTTTAGTGGGTGCTTGCTATCCTTTGAAGATGCAATTGATGGATAATCGTAGTTGTGCTTAAAGCATGATAATCGTACTTGTGCTCAAAGCATGATAATTGTAGTTGTGCTCAAAGCATATATATTATGTAACAAGGACACTAATAATAATTGAAACCCAATATTTGTGCTGCTCAATATATTTCATCTGAAGCGTACTAGCAGTATAGTTGGAAATTTGACAGTTTGCATCACTTTGATGTTTCTACAGTGCCAAAATGGACATACCCTATGCTCGACATGCAAGGCTCGGGTACACAACCGGTGTCCTACATGCAGACAAGAGCTTGGTGATATCAGGTGCTTGGCATTGGAGAAAGTAGCAGAATCACTGGAGCTTCCGTGCAAGTACTGCTCTTTAGGCTGTCCAGAGATCTTCCCATACTACAGCAAGATAAAACACGAAGGGCAGTGCAGCTTCAGGCCATATAACTGCCCCTATGCTGGTTCTGAATGTGCTGTGGGTGGTGATATACCTTTCCTCGTTGCACATTTGAGGGATGATCACAAAGTTGATATGCACAGTGGTTGCACATTCAACCATAGATACGTTAAGTCGAATCCACGAGAGGTTGAGAATGCCACCTGGATGCTAACAGTAAGTATCTGGAATATGTATTTTCAGATATCTGCGTGCAATTACTCTTAAGATCCAAAGCTTTTCAGTCTTAAGTTACTGATTGAATGTTTCTGCTGAATCAGGTGTTCCATTGTTTCGGACAGTACTTCTGTCTGCATTTTGAGGCCTTCCAGCTGGGCATGGCACCGGTATACATGGCTTTCCTCCGTTTCATGGGCGACGAGAACGAAGCGAGGAACTACACCTACAGCCTCGAGGTTGGCGGTAACGGCAGGAAGATGGTATGGGAAGGCACCCCTAGAAGCATCCGTGACAGCCACCGGAAGGTGCGGGACAGCCACGACGGCCTCATCATCCAGAGGAACATGGCGCTCTTCTTCTCGGGCGGCGACAGGAAGGAGCTGAAGCTCAGGGTAACTGGCCGGATCTGGAAAGAGCAGCCGAACCCGGACGGAACCTGTATACCGAACCTCTGCAGCTGAGGCGAGCAACGCTCAGCGCCGAGAATGATTGTGCTATTTGGCTGGCTTGTTATTTATCCACTGCCATGTCGTTGTGTTTTCGATAGTCCAGTGACAGTTCCAGGTGTAAAATGTTCTTGTAAAGTAATTGTGTATAGAGAGTCCATGACATACCACAAGTTGGCCAATAAATGTCTTGATTCGGTTCTCACCTTGCTTACATTCTGTTTCTATCTTCCTGAATGTGTAATAAAAGCAAATGAAAAGCAAGCTACAGTTTGGGCTGGGTGTCTGTAGAGAACGTCTGAAGTCTGAACAAAGCCAAACCAACCTAGCGCGGTCTCTGCGGCGTCACGTAATGAAAATCAAAATTAGATGCACTGGACCCACTAGGCCATGTTTGGTAGGTTGGGCGTCTCTTGGCTCGCATCGGCCCTTGCCTAGACTCACTCGTGTTCTTGCATAGCACGTGTCTTAAAGCACCTTGGGACAGGCTGTGGAGGAACGTCTGGTTTGATAGTTTCTTCAGGGATAGACCCTTGCGAGACGAAAATTGACAACGTCGTTTGCGCGGGCGCTCCACCTCGGCATAGCGGGAGAAGCCGAAATCTTAGCGGCGTTGCGCGACAAAGGTAGGGGTAACCTCCCTCTTCGATTACCCTCTCAATTAGCCCCCTCCCAAAGTTTCCCTTCCTCCAATTTTTGCACCGGCGGCGGTTGCGGCGACCCAGATCTGGCAACGTACATCTCCCTTCGATCTCCGGCGCCGGACCAGGGTCGTCGTTTCCAGCCGTGGCGGAGCCTGCGCACATCTGAGGCGGCTTTCGGCCATGTCCGCCGTCCGCCATGACGGAGGTAAGGGGATACTCCTCTGCTCTACTGTGATGTCAGATTCATGTTGGTAGAACTAGTTGGGTTGTATAAGACCGTTTGTAATGCATAGATCTTGTTTGAGTAGACCGACCAGCTCCAGCTTGTTCATCACACCGCATCACTCATCGTTTTCATACAAGCCTAGATCCTAATGGTGCACAAGAGAGCAGTTAGGCATGCTGCTTTTCCTCGTGTCAGTTACGGTCCTATGTTACAACTAGATCAGGAGAGGATTGCCAACCTAAACAACATCTACAACCGCAACGATGTAGAGGCTATCCAGATGCTACGGATGAGAAGAGCCCCTTTCTATGCACTTGTGAAAACTTTCAGGGGTAGAGGACTGCTGACTGATAGCATCCACACCTCTGTCGAAGAACAAGTCGCAATGTTTCTTCATGTCGTGGGTCATAACCAGAGGTTCAGACTCATCCATATCACATTCAGGCGATCCACGGAGACTATCTCTCGGTACTTCCAGCAGGTGTTGTACGCAATTGGAGAGCTCAGAGGTGAAATGATCAAGCCAGCATTAACGAACACACCACCCAAGATCAAGAACAGCTACAGGTGGTTCCCGTATTTCAGGGTGAGTACAAAATCATGTTCCTTCTACCTATCAGATGTGTGGTACTATCAGAAATATGACTGTATGCTAAATTTTTTACAGGATTGTATTGGGGATTGATACGTCTCAAACGTATCCATAATTTCTTATGTTCCATGCTACTTTTATGATGATACTCACATGTTTTATACACACTTTATGTCATTATTACGCATTTTCCGGCACTAACCTATTGACGAGATGCCGAAGAGCAGTTGTTGTTTTCTGCTGTTTTTGGTTTCAGAAATCCTACAAAGGAAATATTCTCGGAATTGGACGAAATCAACGCCCAGGGTCTTATTTTTCCACGGAGCTTCCAGAAGACCGAAGAGCATACGAAGTGGGGCCACGAGGTGGCCAGACCATAGGCCGGCGCGGCCAGGGAGGGGCCCGCGCCGCCCTATGGTGTGGGCCCCTCGTCAGCCCTCCGACTCTGCCCTTCCGCCTACTTATAGCCTTCGTCGCGAAAACCCCAGTACCGAGAGCCACGATACGGAAAACCTTCCAGAGACGCCGCCGCCGCCAATCCCATCTCGGGGGATTCGGGAGATTGCCTCCGGCACCTGCTGAGGAGGGGAATCATCTCCCGGAGGACTCTTCATCACCATGATCGCCTCCGGATTGATGTGTGAGTAGTTCACCCCTGGACTATGGGTCCATAAAAGTAGCTATATGGTTGTCTTCTCCTCTTGTGCTATCATGTTAGATCTTGTGAGCTGCCTATCATGATCAAGATCATCTATTTGTAATGCTACATGTTGTGTTTGTTGGGATCTGATGAATATTGAATACTATGTCAAGTTGATTATCAATCTATCATATATGTGTTGTTTATCTTGCATGCTCTCCGTTGCTAGTAGAGGCCCTGGCCAAGTTGATACTTGTAACTCCAAGAGGGAGTATTTATGCTCGATAGTGGGTTCATGCCTCCATTGAATGCGGGAAAGTGACGAGAAAGTTCTAAGGTTGTGGATGTCTTGTTGCCACTAGGGATAAAACATCAATGCTTTGTCTAAGGATATTTGTGTTGATTACATTACGCACCATACTTAATGCAATTGTCTGTTGTTTGCAACTTAATGCTTGGAAGGGGTGCGGATGCTAACTCTGAAGGTGGACTTTTTAGGCATAGATGCATGCTTGGATAGCGGTCTATGTACTTTGTCGTAATGCCCTGATTAAATCTCATAGTAGTCATCGTGATATGTATGTGCATTGTTATGCCCTCTCTATTTGTCAATTGCCCAACTGTAATTTGTTCATCCAACATGCTATTTATCTTATCGGAGAGACACCACTAGTGAACTGTGGACCCCGGTCCATTATTTTACATCTGAAATACAATCTACTGCAAACTCTGTTCTTTACTGTTCTTCGGAAACAAACATCATTTTCCACACCATACGTTTAATCCTTTGTTTACAGCAAGCCGGTGAGATTGACAACCTCACTATTAAGTTGGGGCAAAGTATTGTGATTGTGTTGTGCAGGTTCCACGTTGGCATCGGAATCCCTGGTGTTGCGCCGCACAACACTCCGTCACCAACAACCTTCACATGGCCCTTGACTCCTACTGGTTCGATAACCTTGGTTTCATACTGAGGAAAAACTTGCTGCTGTACGCATCACACCTTCCTCTTGGGGTTCCCAACGGCGTGTGCTTCACGCGTATCAAGCTCTTTTTCTGGCGCCGTTGCCGGGGAGATCAAGACACGCTGCAAGGGGAGTCTGATACGTCTCCGACGTATCGATAATTTCTTATGTTCTATGCCATATTATTGATGATACCTACATGTTTTATGCACACTTTATGTCATATTCTTGCATTTTCTGGAACTAACCTATTAACAAGATGCCGAAGTGCCGATTCTTTGTTTTACGCTGTTTTTGGTTTCAGAAATCCTAGTACCGAAATATTCTCGGAATTGGACGAAATCAAGACCCGGGGGCCTATTTTGCCACGAACCTTCCGGAAGACCGAAGAGCATACGAAGTGGGGCCACGAGGTGGCGACACCACAAGGCGGCGCGGCCAAGGAGGGCCCGCGCCGCCTATGGTGTGGGCCCCTCGTCGGCCCTCCGACTCCGCCCTTCCGCCTACTTAAAGCCTCCGTCGCGAAACCCCGATGCGAAAAACCACGATACGGAAAACCTTGCGAGACGCCGCCGCCGCCAATCCCATCTCGGGGGATTCTGGAGATCTCCTCCGGCACCCTGCGGAGAGGGGATTCATCTCCCGGAGGACTCTACACCGCCATGGTCGCCTCCGGAGTGATGAGTGAGTAGTTCACCCCTGGACTATGGGTCCATAGCAGTAGCTAGATGGTTGTCTTCTCCTGATTGTGCTTCATTGTTGGATCTTGTGAGCTGCCTAACATGATCAAGATCATCTATCACGTAATACTCTATGTTGTGTTTGTCGGGATCCGATGGATAGAGAATACCATGTTATGTTAATTATCAAGTTATTGCATATGTGTTGTTTATGATCTTGCATGCTCTCCGTTATTAGTAGAGGCTATGGCCAAGTTGATGCTAGTAACTCCAAGAGGGAGTATTTATGCTCGATAGTGGGTTCATGCCGCATTGACACTAGGACGATGTGACGAAAGTTCTAAGGCTGTGTTGTGCTGTTGCCACTAGGGATAAAACATTGATGCTATGTCCGAGGATGTAGTTATTGATTACATTACGCACCATACTTACTGCAATTGTCATGTTGCTTTGTAACTTAATACTTGGAGGGAGTTCGGACGATAACCTGAAGGTGAACTTTTTAGGCATAGATGCAGTTGGATGGCGGTCTATGTACTTTGTCGTAATGCCCAATTAAATCTCACTATACTTATCATGACATGTATGTGCATTGTTATGCCCTCTCTGTTGGGGGGATGACCCCCGGTATGCCAAAGGCATGCCAAACCGGATGGTTTGAGCCATCAAGATACCGGTTTAA
>NC_061511.1:87613403-87632721 GCF_022539505.1 Lolium rigidum
GAGACCGTGAGCTTGTTACTCTTGGAGGGAGACCTCCTAGTTGGCTTGGCGGTTGGTGCTCCGGTGATCTCTTCAAGAAGGTTGTGAAGAGGCCCGGGCTTCTCCTTCGTGGAGCTTGTGAAGTGGTTGTGGAGCTTGCCATCTCCGGAGCGGAGGAAAAGCTAACCATAAGGAAAGGACCATTATCCTTCGTGGGTGTGGTTCGGAGAATAGGGTGAGCCTTCGTGGCGCGGGGAATCCTTCGTGGACCTCCACTCCTCCAAACGTGACGTACCTTCTTGCAAAGGAAGGAAACACGAGAATACATCCTCGTCTCCGCGTGCCTCGGTTATTTCTATACCCGAGCTCTCTTTCCTTGTGATAGCCATCGTGCTTGAAGTACATATATCTTGCTATCACTTGTGCTACATATATCTTGTGCCTATCTTGCTTAGCTCTAGTTGTTATTGTTACACTTAGTTGAGTTTAGCATATGTAGGGTTTGTGCTTGTAAACTAAACGATAGGTTAATTCCGCATTCTTACAAGACAAATCTGTAATAGTTTTTAATTGCCTATTCACCCCCCCCCCCCTCTAGGCGACATCTCGATCTTTCAACCTACATGTTTGAGAAGTATCCATACAATGCCCTATACCTTATTCCCACAGGAAATCAAACATGTGAGACTCCTTACTAAACAGGCCGATACGTACGGAAAAAAGACAGCTGCCGCCTCTCCAAAACCCTAGCCGCCTCCACTTCAGCCTCTTCCATAGATCGGTTCCCCCTCCTCCGGTCGGCTCTGCCGGCGTCGGGAGGAGTGGGGAACCCGATCTATGTGTGGAGTTTCCAATAAAAGTAGTGTTTTCAGTTGATTATGTTAGGATTTTTGTAGTCATCTTCTTGTTGGTTTCCCTCAATGGAGATGGTATCGTCTCGCAATAAGTGATCTTCGGGCTTTCGTTCGACGACGAGATATCCTTCCCGACGTCAATGGTGGTGTTGAAAGATTACAATCCTCTAGGTATGGGCCTTCAGATCTTGCTACGCCAGATCGATTTTGGATCTTTTGTCATTGTTGCCGCGAGGAGGATTATCCTCGCAGTTTTTGTCCCGGCTGCTACGTCCTCGACAATGGTGATTCGTATTCTCGGCTCTCCTCGCAGTTTTTGTCCTGGCTGCTACGTCCTCGACAATGGTGATTCGTATTCTCGGCTCTCCATCGACATCGACAAGGCTAGTCGGTTGTTATTCCCTGACATACTGGTGTCGTGCACGTAACCTTGGCATTGCGGCTCAAATTAAAATTATGGAAGAACCTTCGTCGGTATTTACAGGTCTATGGTTCGTTATCTATCTTTGGCTGCCTTCAGAAGAGTACAAGATTATGTTCTGAAAGAAGGAAAAATTTGAAGACCTCGAAGATTTGTTATTATCTTTTAGACTTTATTTTGTAATCGTTGGAGTGAGCTCGTGTATCTCTACCATGTACTATTTGTTTTTACTATGAATATATGTGGTATTGATTGTCAAAAAAAAAAGGGCCACTGGAACACTTGTAGCAAGGGCAAATTATGGCTTATCAAAAATTCTGCATGACATTACTTGTTTCTTATCATAAGAAATTAGAACCACCCATGTATAATACCGCATTGATACAAGTTGATAGTACTAGTCAAGCACAGGTACATAATTTTGGTCAAGAGCACTGAAAACTACAAGCCTACTAACATGGGCGGACGCAGCGGGTGGGCCGGTGGGGCCGTGGCCCACCCAGAAATCTGGGAATTTTTTTGACTACTCCTCATCTGACCGGCCCAATTTGGAACGCGGTTGAGAGCTCCGGCCCATTTGGGGCGCTTGAGCCAAAAATGGTTTTAAGAGCATCTCCAACAGGCGCTGTAAAACGCGCGCGCGGCAAAATACCTGCCAGTTTGGCGCGCGCGAGCGCTCGCGCGAAGCTCCAGCAGACGCGGGAAAAAGGCGCGCGGTAAATTTTGCGCCGCGCCGCGCGTTTGCGCCATCCCACGCGGGAGATTTGCCGCGTGCGCTGCCGCGCGCGCTATATAGACGACACGCGCCAACCTGCCTTCCGCGTGTCTCTCCGCCTCTTTCCCACCGCTCTCTGTCTCCGCGCCACGCGCCACCGCTCTACCTCCGCCGCCCGTCCGCCTCCGCCTCCGCCTCCCGGCGACATGCCTCCGCGGCGCCGCTCCGCCTCCGGCTACCGCGGCGTCCGCGCGCGCGGCCGAGCGGCCGCTCCGACGCCGAGAGTCGCTCCGGCGAGGAGCGGATCCGGCTCGGCACCTTCGACACCGCGCATGAGGCGGCGCGAGCCTACGACGCCGTCGCGTGGCGCCTCGGCCGCCCCGCCGCCGGATGAACTTCGACGACGTGCGGACGCGCGAGCGAGCGGAGATGCCGGCGCCGCCGTCGCCGATGAGTCACGCGCGAAGAGCAGCGCCGCCATCGGGAGCCGGAGCAGCGCCTCCTCATCGCCGAGCGCGACGAGGCGATGCGCGTCGAGTGGGCGCGGCGCTTCCCGGAGGACGTCGCCGCCACGGAGGCCTTCTACGCGCGAAGGAGGAGGAGAAGGCGGCGATGAAAGCGGCGAAGAAGGCGAGCCGCGAGAAGCGCCGCGCCGAGTCCGCGGCGAGGAAGAAGGCGAGGGCCGAGGCGGCGGCGAAGAGGAAGGAGGAAAAGAAGAAAGGCGCGGGGGCCGTCGACCGTCGTCCTCTCGTCCTCCTCCTCCGACTTCCACCGGACGTCGACGTCCACGCCGGTGTCGGAGACGACCGCGAGCAGCTCCGACTACGATCGGGAGTCCGACGAGTAGTCGGACGAGTAGTACTAGTATTTTCTATGTCGCATTTGTATCGTCGCACTTTAATATATTCGTATTTCGTTCAAATTTCATAGTTTGTTTGATGAATTTAAAAAAAAAACGGTCGCGCGCGCTGCAAAATAGCGCCTCGCGGCGGAGGTGCGTTTTCCGCACACCAACGCGCGCTGCAAAATGCAGCCTCTGCCGGGGGCAAATTCGCTATACCGCGCGCGAACGGTATACAGCGCGCCCAATCGCCGGTATAGCGCGCGAGAATTTGCAGCGCCTGTTGGAGATGCTCTAATACTCATAACACCAGGATTCGAACCAAGGCTGTCAGCAGAGGGAAGTCCTGTTTGCCACTGGGTTGATGTTACGGTGATGTTCAATATTGTACATCGGCTTTATTTAATGTGACGCGCGAGATCTGAAAGAAAATAGACTTACGTCATTGTTTAGCTGCTCCTGCATTTCAATCAAGAGGCTGTTCTTCTATATATATGTTTATGTTTATAACAATTATAAGAGTTGTTCTTCTATATATATGTTTATAATTGGTTCCTATAATTTTTGGGTTTATTTTTTATAAAAAATGCTCTATTCGTACGATGTTTCCTGCATATTCAAGATATGTTTCTTAGACACTATATTTTTGTTTAATATGTAGTTGAGATATATTCCATGTATCTCAATACTAATGGTTTTTTTAAGAACTACTTGAATTTTGCAAACTTTGTCCGCTGCTAGATTAGTTTTTTCTCTAGGACTATTTATTTTGCAAACTTTGTCTAAATTTGAATGAAATCCGATGTTATTTGTGAATATTTAAATATTAAATGTTTTAGGGGGTCTACATTTCAGGGTCACCGGTGTGTAGCCTCTCTCTAAATTGGGGAATAGGTGCCAGCGGCCCCAATAGGATGGTGCCGGCGGAGCTGACGACACCTATTTGGATCGCGCCGACGAAGCTGACGACACCTATTTGGATCGAGCCGACGGAGATGTTCTTATTCGTTTAACACAAAAAAAATCATAATTGGGGCGAAGTAAAAAAAAAAATTTGGAGGTGTGCCCCCCCTCCAATGTTATCCTGCGTCCGCCACTGCCTACTAACATAGCAAAGAATCATTGATTTGGACAAAGTTTCCATGCAAAGAATCACCAGAAATATAGGGGAATACGGCAGTGAACCTGAGTTGCTCCTGAACATAAAAGTTGTAACAAACTGAACTGAGAAGTAATAAGGCTTCCCAGTTTTTTTTTTAAGATCTCCAAGTGAATCCCACCGAAATTAAACAAGTTGTCACGGAGCTACTAATAACATTATACTTTCCATTTCAAGCAGTCTACGCCTCCTATAAGCTTTCAGAATAGATGCAGATATGTGCCAGGCAGAAATAAACCCATTCCAATGTGTAATTAAAGGTTGTAATCTGGTAATGCAGATTAGAAATTTAGTAACTCTCAGATGACAGAAGAAAATTACGACATAAATTACTTGCATACGTTTCTCAATCAAAAGCAGTGAAGAAGCAAGTGGAACAAGAAAATCCTCCACAATGTATTCATAGTGAAGATTATATACAATAATAATGCATTGGGTCGAAACGCAAGTCACCAAAAAGAACAAGATGAACCCAAAACGACATGTTCATAAGAAAAATGTGACATGATTTTGTAAGAGTTAAACAAGAATCGTCAGTCATACTTGCAAGTGCTAAAGCTGTAAAAATGGCATGCATAATTTGATTAGACCGTCAATAAAACTGACATGGAACTATCGTGCAGGTAAGGATGCAGTACGGCATGCAAACAGCACAGAATTTGCACAATCATAATACCGAGACACATTGGATATAGTACTTGTGAATCATCCATGATTCTCACTCCTTCATTTCAACTTCGCAAAGTCTGGGTGCTCCGCAGTCACGAGCACACCAGCTCCATGACCAGCAAAGCATTTCCACAAGCATAGATTAACGAGCAGGAACGAAACTACTACTACTACGAAAGCTAGTACTGATGATAGGTACGCCTTGCTGCAGGCAGGAAAGGGAGCGGAGGGCAGTCAGATCTGACGGGTAGCAGTGGCAGGCGTCGCCGCCTAGTAGTTCCTGCTGGTGCAGTCGCGCGAGATGTGGCCCTCCTCGCCGCACTTGTAGCAGCCACGGCCGCTGCCGCCGCCGCCACCACCTCCGCCGCGGTAGCCGCCGCCGCCGCCACCTCCGCCCTGAGGACAGTCGCGGGAGATGTGGCCCTCCTCGCCGCACTTGTAGCATCCACGGCCGCCGCCGCCACCCCCGTAGCCACCGCCGCCGCCGCCGCCGCCCTGGGGGCAGTCCCTGGAGATGTGGCCCTCCTCGCCGCACTTGTAGCACCCACGGCCGCCGCCACCGCCTCCGTAGCCGCCACCGCCGCCTCCGTAGCCGCCGCCGCCGCCACCTCCGTAGCCACCACCGCCTCCGTAGCCGCCGCCGCCACGGTCGCCGCCGTAGCCGCCACCACCGTAGCCGCCGCCTCCGCCGCGGCCCCCGCCGTCGCTGGGCGGGCGTGAGCCGCCCTCGAGCGCGGCACCTCCAGGCGCGGTGACGTCGGAGGCCTTGGCGCGTCCGTCGCTCTCCTCGATGACGGAGTACTCGACGACGTCGTTCTCGTTGAGGCTGCGGTAGCCGCCGTCGACGACCTTGACGGCGGACTGGTGCACGAAGATGTCGTCGCCGCCCTTGGAGGGGGTGATGAAGCCGAAGCCCTTGGTGACGTTGAACCACTTGACGGTGCCCTCGACCCTGTCCCCCATCTTGCGCCGCCGCCGCCGCCGGGAGGGAAAAACCCTAGCAGGAAAAACCCTAGATCGGTGTGGAGGCGGATGGGTAGAGCGAGAGGAGGCGTTGGAGGTGGCAGGTAGGTGCGGGCGCTAATTTATAGCGTGTCGACAAAACCCTAGAAGGCCGGGGACACGACGCGGCTGGAAATGGCTGACGTGTGGGCCACCTCGGGGTGGAAGGGAGTGGGTCCGGCTTCTCAGTGAGCAAGCGGCTGGTGGAGAAAGTGAGCATGCGAATCGTGGGCTGTTCGTCTCGGCTCCCGCACCAAGGTTAATTGCAGGGAGAAATATGTGGCGTGTAGAGCGGGAGAGGAGCGGGCGGAGTAGGTGGGTCAAAGACGGGCCTTAATTACTCTCTCTGTCGCTCTGCACCACCCACCTGCTCTCTGTTGCCGTCTCCTGCTAAAAGCTTCCTCTTTTCCGTTTCTTTCCCTTTCTTTTTTTGGGGCCTTTGATATGAACGTTGGAGCAAAGTGCGGTAACTTTGGGAGGCTTGGAAGGACGCCGGCAGGCGGGGAAAAGCTGTTGCTCCCTGACTTTTACTGTGTGGCTCGTGATCGGACGCTTTGATTTTCACTTCCATGGGGATCGGCAACGGTAACTTTTTCCCACTGCAGCACAACACCGGAGGAGATCCTGGTTTTGTTTCACCATCATTTGCATTCAAAAATAAGAGCATTCAAAAATAAAAGCATCTCTAGCAGATTCTGCAAATCGTAAATCACATACACGCGTTTACAGGCCGGAAAATTCGCGACATGCGAACCAAAAAAAAAAGCTCCCGTGGACCAGATATCTAATCTGCGGAAGAGCGCACGAAAACTGCAACATCAGAGTTTTTGCACATTTCAACATTTTTATGCGACATATTTAATTTCAACTGCAAAATTTGACAACAGTTAAACGTACAATTTAATAGTTTTCACCAACATACAATTTGGTAATAATCGGTTCAAATCCGACTAATTGAAAAAATCGTAACAAATACAAAAGAATGATCAAAGCACACATCCATGTATATATGAAAATGGACAAATTAAATGAAAATTGCTCATCACCGGCCACCATGCCTCATCCAATGGTGTTGAATGAGATCAAACTGAAGTTGTTTGTGCGATCCAGCATTCTCAATGTCGTGGTATGTCTCAAAAAATGCTTGAATGTTGTCTGGATTTCTTGATGGCTGCCGACATTGTCAAAGAAGAACTCCAAGTTCAAATCTTTCTCATCTTCGATTATCATGTTGTGAAGAATTACACAAGTTGTCATGATATCATTGATGGTTTCTTTGTCCCAAAACCGACTTGGACCTCTCACTATTGCAAATCTACCTTACAAAACCCCGAAAGCTCTCTCGATTTCCTTTCGGGTTGCCTCTTGTGCTTTTGCAAATTCAGCTACAGACTACTGCTACTTGGATTCCGATTGTCTTCACACATGTTGACCACGCCGGGTATATGCCATCGACAAGATAGTAGCCAATTGTGTAATCATGGGCATTGACGGTGTAGTTGCAAGTCTGGAGCATCTGAAAGACCATCTCTCCAACTTTATGGTTTTGTGTATTTGATGACAACATGTGTGATACATTGATATGCGTTGAAATGTTGCAGAAATAATCTTTGATCGAATTCATGTTCAAAATCAAGAAAAATAAAGGAGCAAAGTTGCCCTAGGCCGGATATTCTGGGGCCATATATTTGCAAATATTCGGCCCGTGAAAATCGGCTAAGGACTTAAGGTCTGGGGCTACTGGATTCGGGCCGGAAATTTGGTCGGGTATTTTCCACTGCACCGGATATTCTGAGGGGCCCAAAATAACCGGCCATTACTTGGGTCGGAATATCCGGCCTCACTTTTTGCAACGGCTCGATTTTGGGGGGTAGAGTATAAATACCCCCTTCTTCCACAAGCTCAGGTTGCTCGCTCTCTCCAAGTTCATCAACTCAAGTTGAGCCACCAAGAATCAGTTGATCTCCTCCTCCAACCATCCAAAGCTCTTGATTTTTGGAGAATCGAAGGAGAAGATCCCGATCTACATCTTCACCGAAGCGATTTACATTCCTCCCCTCATTTGCTTCAGGGCCCCTTTGCTAGTGTTCCTTTTTGGAAACCCTAGTTGTTGTGACTTGATTTGTTCTTCTTGTTGTTGTGTTGTTACAGCTATTGGGAGTCTCCAATTCAGTTGTGAATGTGTGCCCCCAAGAAGTTTGTAAAGTTCTAGTTTCCGCCTCGAGGAAAATCCCTTAGTGGACAAGTGACATAGATCTTTGCGGTGTTGCTCACCGGAAAATGGGGTGAGGCATTTGTGGCGTTGGTTAGGCCTTTGTGGCGACCACACCCCTCAAACGTAGACGTACTTCCCCTCAAAAGGATGGAACATCATCCCTTGTGTCTCCGCGTGCTCCACTCTCGGTTGCCTCTATCCTTGATTGCATTATCATATATTGCCTAGATATATATTGCTTAGTTGTATACCTTGTCATCTAGGGAAATTCGCATAGTTGTATATCTAGAAAATTTAACTTTGTGTCAAGCTTTAATTGAAAAAATAAAACTAAAAATTGGGTAGCACCTATTAACCCCTCCCCCTCTAGGTGCGGCTTACGATCCTTTCAGCATCACCACTAGCTAGTCGGGCAAAAAGATGAGACCAATGCAGCACATAAATATCATTGAGAGAACGAGACAAACAAAAAGAAATGCCAAATCCATAGATCCTCAGAAGCAACTGCCTCAAGAATAATTGTTGGATCGTGCCTTTTGCCGCAGTATATGCCCTAATATGCCTTCGGGCAATTCTTCCAAGTCCAATGCATATAATCTATGCTGCCTAGCATTCCCGACCAACCTCGCGCCTCATTTTGCGCCATCAGCCTCACCGTGTCTTGTTCATCGGGGTATCACAAATAAATCGGGCCATACATACGAATCATCACTTTGTGAAACCACCAGATAGATTCCATTGATGTATCTTCACCTATGCAAAGATACTTATTGGCGTAGTCGGCCGGGATGCCATAAGCTAGGATCCTCATGCATGATGGGGAAATCTTTTGATGCACACTGAATGCTAGCAATCCGACTGCATTGCGCTTGCACTTGAAATAGCGAGTATTCGTCTCGCAAGTTTGCACAATCTTGTTGAAAAGAGATCGTCGCATTTGGTACCGGCGACGAAAAAGATGAGGCGGGCATGTAGGTACCTCGGCGAAGTAATCGCGTATCAACATGTCGTTGCCGAGCTTGCGGTTCTGTGGAATGCAAAGACAACCGACCTTCGATACTCGCCACCGCTTCTTCTGCCCGTCTGCGAGCTCCTTCACAGCGAGCAGCACCACCATCTATTCCATGTCGCCATCCAGCAGCTCCTCCAAGTCGGAGTCGGCGGAGTCTGACGACTCCTCCATCAGAAATAGTGTGGTCGGGCTCAACGACATCTAGAAAGGCGTCAGAAGATTCAGGGTGGGCGAACGGCGACGAGAGATGGTCAACAAAGAGGAAGAACAAGTGTACCTTGCGACAGCGGCGACGCTCGATTCGCTTGCAGGATCCGACCGATTGGTCCGCCGACGGCCTGCCGCAAGTGGGGAACTAGTGCGACGCGGCAGCGGACACGTTCCTACCGGCTATACACGGGAGGGGAGCTCGAACGTGGCTGGGATCTATGGCGGCACGCTGTGGCGGGAGATGCGAGCGACACGTGATTTCCCCTTCGCGCGGAGGCCTCACACGGGATGAGGGCCCCTCTAACCCGTTGTTGTGTGGCAAGGAGACCGCGAATGCTGACGCATGCTTTTTTTTTTTTGCGGTGTCTATCCTGACCACTTTTTTCGCCCAAAACCGCATACGAGCGGTTATTATGCAAATTTGGCCAATATGCGGGATCTGCTAGAGATGCTCTAAGAGCATCCCCCCCCCCACCCGCATTGGCACCGACAATGTCCTATTGGGGGGCGCCGGCACGCCTTTCTCCGTTTGGGGAAGGTATCCCACGATGGCGCACCCCAAACGCCCCCCCCAAAATATTGAAAATTCAGAAGTGCAAAAGACGGTGGATTTTATTTGATTTCTACTGAGTTTGTACAAAAGTGTTCCGAATTCAAATTAAAAAATAGTGATTGAAGGCGATGTAGTCGCTGTTGTGTGTGTTGTGTCCCGACGAACTCACAGTCCTCCTCCTCCTCTTTTGGCGCTAGTGGTGGAGAAGGTGTGGCGCCGGCTAGGTCGACGAAATTGCCGTAGTTAAATAGAATCATGGATGGTTTGGGCCTTCACAAACTGATGCCAATTCTTTAGGCCATCCCTGGGCGGAAAT
Source organism: Lolium rigidum (assembly GCF_022539505.1). NCBI lineage: Eukaryota > Viridiplantae > Streptophyta > Magnoliopsida > Poales > Poaceae > Lolium > Lolium rigidum. The sequence continues at coordinate 87,623,350 of NC_061511.1, forward strand.
TTTCCAAAGGCAAATAATTGGCTCGCCAATGTTGGCAGGGCATGCACAGGCACAAACCAACATACCCTAATTCTGACAATTTTCTCCCAGAAGTTAGAAAACATAACTCGTTTGTTCAGTGATTAACAAAAAGAAGTTTTCTTCCTCGCCCCGACCCTCTACATCTGTAAAGAACGAAAAACAAAACTATATTTATGTATTTCCACCCTTTTACACTGTGCACGGACAATGGAAAGAATTATTTCCGCACCTTCAACGTTATTCAGCCTTGTACATATATCAGCATGAATAAAATTCCACATATCTTTGAAACTAAAGGGAGAAACAAAAATCCCATATCTGATGGTAGTGTTTATTGATTCATAATAAATAGCTAAGAACATCATGGCTATAATCTCCCTCCAGTAGACATCAAAACTGAATCAACCACAGGACAGACGGTTAAAGATTTACAGCAGTGAGTTGCACTTACAGATATCTTTACTAAGTCAGAATCTGAGACTTCTGTGGCCATGTAGCAATTTCATGGACAATGTAGAGCGCTACCAGAGTCCATAGCTACCTGTTCAGAGCCAGAAAAGCAGTACGCCCTCTAGTGCATCAAGTAATCGGCCAATTCTACGTGGGACGCATTGCACGAGACATAGCAGCAATCAGTTTCTCTCTTGTTTGCTGTTCAGAGCCAGGGGACTTGATAACGAAGGAATGCACAACAGTGCCGTTGTTGGATGCGATCTTTGATTCACCCACTTTGACTTCTGCCTCTTCAAAAGCTTGGAACACATTCTTTATCGGATAGTTGTCCATAGGAGACATTACACGAACTAGAACCTCGTCTCGGACCACCTGGATATCGATTTCTGGCCTAGGTGTTCGGACCCTTTGGTCTACTGTACCAGACTCATAGAACATCTCTCTCTCCGTCTCCATCTCTTTGAGCTTCTTCTGGAGATCAGTGATGTGCGTTATGGCATCTCCCAGGAGAGATGCTTTGTCCATTTTCGAGATGTTGGGAACAACAGCTCTCAGTGCATAAAACCTCTGATTGAGCTTTTCCCTCCTTTGGCGCTCAGCCTCAACATGGTTAAGTGCCTCCATCCTCCCATTTGCTGGTTTTCTTCCCCTCTTTCTTGGTTGCCGGTCATCCGTTGCATGCCCCCCTTGCTCCTTAAAGCCATCCACACTGCCATTCTCCCCATCATACAAAGCTGACTGTGAAGTCAAGATACCAGATTTTGAACTAGAGCCTACGCTAAAATCTATATGTGTTGGTGTTTGTGGCTGAGATGGTGGCTGCGTCAGTATCTGCAGTGGCTTCTGAACCTGAAACGGGCTCAATGCAGGGCTATGTGGAGCTCCATTACTGCGATGTGCAGCCTCATTTTTTACAACTAGTATACCATTACCAAATTTCTGATTATGAGAATTCAGGCCTCGAGCTTGACTCCATGTGAAGTTCTGCAAACCTTTACGGACATTGGGGAGCAACAGGCTCTCACCACCACAATGCTTCTGCATATCCCATGACCTTTCATCCAGCTTTGATGGACCTGCTGCCGTGTTGGATAAAGGTCGACTGAGATTCAAATCCTTCCCAAAAATCTTGGCCAAACCAGGTGATACTTGAGCAGAGCCATTCCCCTGATGATTCTCAGTTGCTGCCTTCTTACTGCTTGCCCCTAGAAACACAGACCTTATGGTTTCCAGAGCTTCAGCACTCTCAGCAACATTCTGCATTGAGCCTAACTCAAGTACACCAGTTTCAAATGGCAGTAGAACAATAGTCCTAAATCCTGCTGCACTTGCAAGGAATCCCCTATAGCAATAATTTGACGGGGAAACCTTGTGCGGATTGTTTGGAATCCAAAGGGGTGCACCTGTTGCAAACACTTTGCCAGGGCCACCTACATGACGTGGAAATGCAAAGTACATAGATGCTAGGAAGAACAGCTCAGTGTCAGTCACCTGGTCGATTCCCGGAGCATAGTCCTCCTCATCAGCCCCACCAAATGCTGTATGCAGTCGCTCCAATACCCGCTTACGCATCCTCTGCCGGGTCACTGAAGACGCATCATGAATACCACTGTGAGCAGTTGAGTTCATCTCGTTATCATGGGGTTCCCGACAAGATCCGTCACCCCAGCCAAGGACAAGGTCACCAGACTTGGTGCGGGAGAGCTGCCAGAAGATGGCATAGTTCCAACAAAGGCTTTGGCTATCAGCTTCAACCAGATCCTGGAGTTTATTTTGCAAGCCCACCAAAACAGACGCTGCTACAAGACCCTCAGATATGGCACCACCACCTTTTGTCAGATATGCAAGGGCATCTGAGCCAAGCACAGAAGCACAAAGGGATTTGTCCTCCTGAGTCCAGGACCCTCCCGTGCCTTCCTCCTCAATCTCCGTCTTCATTGGTGCATTACCTACTCAAGGTGGTAGGAGTCAGGTTGAACACCAAAATGAAAAAAAAAACCTTGCAATATTGACCAACTAAACAACATTTTGGAAAACAAAATATCCCAGGGCCTATAAATGAAGGAGAACACAAAACAGGACTGCAGTTCCTTTTATTTTGGCAAAGAATGGCTTCAGTATTGACACAGTACCACCCAAATTCAAATAGTATGCAACTGATTCAGTATTGTACCAACTGCCACTTTTAACATTGATCAAATTTGTTGTAATGTGTCAGTTACTACTAAAACAGAGGTAATTGTTGTATTCTACAGAAGTAGGTGGCAGCAACTGCAATACTCCCTCGGTCCACATTTACATGGCGTCCTTGTTTTGCATGCTCTAAATTTGACCAATAATAAACAAGGATTAAGCCATTTAAATTATACCATTAGAAACTTTATCTGATACAAATTCAGCGGTATAATTTTTATTGCACATAAGCCACGTTTTGTTGGTCAAAACTGAACCTCAGAATATGTGTGTGCCATGTAAATGTGAACGAAGTGACTAATACTACAATCATAGCACGAATACCATTCTATCTATGTTTATCACTAATTGAATGCAGTCGAGTAGATTATCAAGTTATTATGTTGTTTTCTGTATGGTTGCCATTAAACATCTATTTAAAGGTTTTAGCATAGTTTACTTTATTATTAATAGAATGTCAATCAGGAAGGTACCGGATCTACATCGGATCTAGATCTCGATGGCTGCCTGGTGTGGACCGGCCACCCAGAAATAGTGGAGGTCAGTAGGAACTAATCCCAGGATGTAAACAAGCTCATACCTCAAAACCTGATGGCAAGAGGTTGCTGCCGGGGCGGAAGACCGCAGGGCCGCGATGTCGCGCGATGGCGAAGGGAAAGGCGATGGCGCGGACGCGCGTGACAGGCGTCGGAGGAAACCGGGCGGGGATGGAGATTCAGGCGACGGCGTTGACGCTAAGCTGCGGCGCGGCGGGGGCTGTAGGGCGCGCGGTGGAAGACGCACGACTGTAGGCTGTAGGACGAGATTGGTAGGTCAAGGACTAGGCCACTAGGCTAGGGAGAGGAGAAGGAGGGAGAGGAAAGAAAGGAGCCTAGGTGGAGGAGATGGATCTGAGTGTGGAACTGTGGATGGATGGACAGCAGATATTTTTAGAGCTGAAAACAATGTGTTATCACGAGTTTTTTCTTTGAGCTGATTCTTTTCTGGATCATTCATTGATTGGGCTTATTATTGTTTTTGCCGTTAAGCCACGTGGATAGGATAGGCTTATTTCTTACATTTAGATTGGAAATTGCATTAACCCCTCGCCCTCCTAACCTTGACGGCAGAATCGTTTCCGCCTCTTCCTCTCGTCTAAGGCGACTGGGGCGGGGGTGACTCTCCCTCCCATCTCCACCGGCCAGCTGTTGGTCTCCACTTGTCGCTTCGGCGGTAGGAGGGAGGAGGGCCTCGTTCCTCCGGCCTAGTAGTTAGGGTTAGGGTTTGTTTGATGTGGATTGTCTAAGAATCCTGCAATCAACATGCCCTAAATTTCTTAGGAAAAAAACATTAGGTTAGATGGCATGAAATTTTTTAAAACCATAATCAAAGAGAATTCCTCTTTCTATAGGATTACATGACATCCTAATCCAATAATCCTATAGTTTTTTATTGGTACATTTTTCCTATCCTATAAATCAAAGGAGCCCTATGTGATTTTGTTTTAGCTTTTAACTCCAGTTTCTCTATTGATCATAATGCCATTTCAATAATGAGATCGACCTCTTCTTGTTTCATATATATTATCCTCTATCGGTCCTAATGTCATTTATTTCCATGATTTTTGAACGTGATGGTGAACCAAATTCAGCATGTGTTATTAACGTCAATATTTCTATCTCTTAAGTGCCCCTCTTAGGAAAAGGGCACAATAAGAAATATGCTATGCACGACAAAGAAGTGTGCATTCACCATTGTGATCGTTTGTTGTAGAGACTAACCGTCATCATGTTTGTGCCGATACCATTTACGTATTATTTATTAGTGCTAACTACTAGGAACACCTCCACCACACGTGTAAGAAATCATGTTTATTATTACCGTGAAAAATGGGCACTTGGAGTTTCAAATGATGCAGAATAAAAGAAGTCATGAAAAACATGAGATGCCGATGAAGTAATAATCGCATGTGCTTTGATGTCGTAGTAGAGGTTATATGCTTTGATGTCATAACACCAAATTGGCTCAAGCGTGGTAGATTATTGCTAAAACATGTGTGAGACGGGGTATCGGAAACTCTAGTACCGTAGTGGCACAAACATGCTGACTAGCATCTTCGACAATGGAATGAGGGTCCTATGCATAATAGAGCTCTATCTATGATTTCTCAGTTGTGTTGTAGTGAACATATTTTTGTACTTGTGTTGTAGTGAACTTTTTCACTAACATAACCTTCAGCGTGATCCAAAATTGGCTATCCAAATGAAAAAGAGCAAAAGCTATCTAAAAAGACTAGACTATCATAATAAACCTAAATGCCAAAAGCAATGTGAGAGGTGCCTAGATTGTACCCGTACAAGCCAAAGATTTTGGATTGTATTCCTTCTGAAATTTCAACTAAAACCACAATAAGAAATATGCAACGGACATAGTACTTGTTCTAAGGGACCTATAGTTGATGACCATAGTGGCATTAACCGGAATAAGTTGAGCTCATGGATGACCATTGATGTCTACGGGTGCTTCTATTCTTGTAGACAGTGTTGGGCCTCCAAGAGCAGAGGTTTGTAGAACAGCAGCAAGTTTCCCTTAAGTGGATCACCCAAGGTTTATCGAACTCAGGGAGGAAGAGGTCAAAGATATCCCTCTCAAGCAACCATGCAACCACAAAGCAAGAAGTCTCTTGTGTCCCCAACACACCTAATAGGTGCACTAGTTCGGCGAAGAGATAGTGAAATACAAGTGGTATGAATGAATATGAGTAGTAGTATCGGCGCCAGAAAAGTGCTTGCTGGCGTGCGATTGATGGTGGTAATATTGCAGGAAGTATAGATGCGAGTAAAACGATGAAACAAGCAGCGATAGCGATATTTAGGAACAAGGCCTAGGGATCATACTTTCACTAGTGGACACTCTCAACATTGATCACATAACAGAATAAATAGATAGATGCTAGACTCTACACCCTCTTGTTGGATGATGAACACCACTAACTGTGTAGGATTACACGAACCCTTAATGCCGGAGTTAACAAGCTCCACAATATTCAATGTTCATATTTAAATAACCTTAGAGTGCATGACGAGATCAACATAACCAAACCAAGTACTAACATAGCATGCACACTGCCACCTTCACACTACGAAAGGAGGAATAGATCACATCAATACTATCATAGCAATAGTTAACTTCATAATCTACAAGAGATCACAATCATAGCCTACACCAAGTACTATACGATGCACACACTGTCACCATTACACCGTGCAGGAGGAATAAACTACTTTAATAACATCACTAGAGTAGCACACGAGATAAATTGTGATACAAAACACATTGCAATCATAAAGGAATATAAATAAGCACTTCATCTGTGCCATTCATAACGAGTGAGTAAGTATTCCAGTGAAATATAGCCTAAGAGACCCACACGGTGCACACACTGTCACCTTTACACACGTGGGACAAGGAGTCTCAGGAGATCACATAAGTAAAACCCACTTGACTAGCATAATGACATCTAGATTACAAGCATCATCATATGAATCTCAATCATGTAAGGCAGCTCATGAGATTATTGTATTGAAGTACATAGGAGAACTACTCCCTCCTCATGGGAGACAACAGCGTTGATGGAGATGGCGGTGGTGTCGATGGAGGAGCCTTCCGGGGGCACTTCCCCGTCCCGGCGGCGTGCCGGAACAGAGACTCCTGTCCCCCAGATCTTGGCTTCGCGATGGCGGCGGCTCTGGAAGGTTTTCTTTGGTTTCGTCGAACGTGATAGGGTTTTCGCGACGGAGACCTTAAGTAGGCGGAAGGGCAGCCTCGGAGGGGGCCTGGTGGGCCCACATACTAGGGGGCGGCCCCCCCTCTGGCCGCGCCAGGGTGTTGTGTGGGGCCCCCAGGGCTCCCCTCTGGCGGCTCTCGGGTGTTCTGGAAGCTTCGTCCAATTATAAGACTCTGGGCGTTGATTTCGCCCAATTCCGAGAATATTTCCTTACTAAGATTTCTGAAACCAAAAACAGCAGAAAACAGGAACTGACACTTCGGCATCTCGTCAATAGGTTAGTTCCGGAAAACGCATAAATATGACATATAATGTGTATAAAACATGTAGATATCATCAATAATGTGGCATACGAGCAGGTAAACGATAACAAAGATAATTTCTGGAGTGACATGCCATCATAACCTTGATCATACTATTGTAAGCATATGTAATGAATGCAGCGATCAAAACAATGGTAATGACATGAGTAAACAAATGAATCATAAAGCAAAGACTTTTCATGAATAGTACTTTCAAGACAAGCATCAATAAGTCTTTCATAAGAGTTAACTCATAAAGCAATAAATCAAAGTAAAGGTATTGAAGCAACACAAAGGAAGATTAAGTTTCAGCGGTTGCTTTCAACTTATAACATGTATATCTCATGGATATTGTCAATGTAAAGTAATATAACAAGTGCAATATGCAAGTATGTAGGAATCAATGCACAGTTCACACAAGTGTTTGCTTCTTGAGGTGGAGAGAAATAGGTGAAGCTGACTCAACATAAAAGTAAAAGAAAGGTCCTTCAAAGAGGAAAGCATCGATTGCTATTTTTGTGCTAGAGCTTTTCATTTTGAAAACATGAAACAATTTTGTCAACGGTAGTAATAAAGCATATGTATCATGTAAATTATATCTTACAAGTTGCAAGCCTCATGCATAGTATACTAATAGTGCCCGCACCTTGTCCTAATTAGCTCGGATCACCGGGATTATCATTGCAATACACATGTTTTAACCAAGTGTCACAAAGGGGTACCTCTATGCCGCTTTGTACAAAGGTCTAAGGAGAAAGCTCGCATTTGGATTTCTCGCTTTTGATTATTCTCAACTTAGACATCCATACCGGGACAACATGGACAACAGATAATTGACTCCTCTTTAATGCATAAGCATGTAGCAACAATTAATGTTCTCATATGAGATTGGGGATATATGTCCAAAACTGAAACTTCCACCATGATTCATGGCTTTAGTTAGCGGCCCAATGTTCTTCTCTAACAATATGCATGCTATAACCATTAAATGAGTGGTAAATCTCCCTTACTTCAGACAAGACGGACATGCATAACAACTCACATGATATTCAACAAAGAGTAGTTGATGGCGTCCCCAGGAACATGGTTATCGCACAACAAACAACTTAATAAGAGATAAAGTGCATAAGTACATATTCAATACCACAATAGTTTTTAAGCTATTTGTCCCATGAGCTATATATTGCAAAGGTAAAGAATGGAAATTTTAAAGGTAGCACTCAAGCAATTTACTTTGGAATGGCGGAGAAATACCATGTAGTAGGTAGATATGGTGGACACAAATGGCATAGTGGTTGGCTCAAGGATTTTGGATGCATGAGAAGTATTCTCTCTCGATACAAGGTTTAGGCTAGCAAGGTTATTTGAAACAAACACAAGGATGAACTGGTGCAGCAAAACTCACATAAAAGACATATTGTAAACATTATAAGACTCTACACCGTCTTCCTTGTTGTTCAAAACTCAATACTAGAAATTATCTAGACTTTTAGAGAGACCAATTATGCAAACCAAATTTTAGCAAGCTCTATGTATTTCTTCATTAATAAGTGCAAAGTATATGATGCAAGAGCTTAAACATGAGCACAACAATTGCCAAGTATCAAATTATTCAAGACATTTTAGAATTACTACATGTAGCATTTCCCGATTCCAACCATATAACAATTTAACGAAGAAGATTCAACCTTCGCCATGAACACTAAAAGATAAAGCGAAAAACACAAGTGTTCATATGAACCAGCGGAGCGTGTCTCTCTCCCATACAAGCATTTATTCAGAGAATGAAAATAACAAAACGAAAATAAAAGCAAACATACGCTCCAAGTAAAGTACATAAGATGTGACCGAATAAAAATATAGTTTCAAGAGAAGAAACCTGATAAGTTGTCGATGAAGAAGGGGATGCCTTGGGCATCCCCAGGCTTAGATGCTTGAGTCTTCTTATAATATCCAGGGATGAACCACGGGGGCATCCCCAAGCTTAGACTCTTCACTCTTCTTGATCATGGTATATCATCCTCCTCTCTTGACCCTTGAAAACTTCCTCCACACCAAACTCGAAACAGACTCATTAGAGGGTTAGTGCATAATAAAAATTCACATGTTCAGAGGTGACACAATCATTTTTAACACTTCTGGACATTGCCCAAAGCTACTGGAAGGTAATGGAACAAATAAATCCACCCAACACAGCGAAAGAAGCAATGCGAAATAATGAGGCAGAATCTGTCAAAACAGAACAGTCCGTAAAGACGAATTTTATTGAGGCACCAGACTTGCTCAAATGAAAATGCTCAAATTGAATGAAAGTTGCGTAAATATCTGTGGATCACTCACGTAAATTGGCATAATTTTCTGAGTTACCTACGAGCATTAGGCCCAGATTCGTGACGACAAGAAATGCTGTTTCGCGCGATAATCCAAATCTAGTATGAACCTTACTATCAAAGACTTTACTTGGCACAACAATGCAACAAAATTAAGATAAGGAGAGGTTGCTACAGTAGTAACAACTTCCAAGACTCAAATATAAAACAAAATTGCTGTAGTAAAATAAACACATGGGTTATCTCCCAAGAAGTTCTTTCTTTATAGCCATTAAGATGGGCTCAGCGGTTTTAATGATGCACTCAT
>NC_061511.1:87632821-87683148 GCF_022539505.1 Lolium rigidum
ACGTTATCCTACAATAAGGATGAGAGTTGAAGCAAAAGAGAGCATCAAGAAGCAAATTCAAAACAAATTTAAGCCTAAAATGCTTCCTATGCATAGGAATCTTGTAAATAAACAAATTCATGAAGCATGATGCAACAAGCATAGAAAGATAAAACAAGTGTAACTTCAAAAATTTCAGCATATAGAGAGGTGTTTTAGTAACATGAAAATTTCTACAACCATATTTTCCTCTCTCATAATAACTTTCAGTAGCAACATGAGCAAACTCAACAATATAACTATCACATAAAGCATTATTATCATGAGTCTCATGCATAAAATTATTACTCTCCACATAGGCATAATCACTCTTATTAATTGTAGTGGGAGCAAATTCAACAAAGTAGCTATCATTATTATTCTCATCATCAAATATAGGATGCATATTGTAATCATAATCAAATTTATCCTCCATAACAGGCGGTACTAAAAGACCAATATCATTATAATCATCATAAATAGGAGGCAAAGTATCGTCAAAGTAAATTTTCTCCTCAATGCTTGGGGGACTAAAAATATCATGCTCATCAAAGCCGGCTTCCCCAAGCTTAGAATTTTCCATATCATTAGCAACAATGGTGTTCAAAGCGTTCATACTAATATGTTCCATAGGTTTTTTAATTTTCGCATCAAACCATCCATGTCTTAAATCAGGAAATAGAATAAGAAGCTCATTGTTGTCCATTATGCCTAACTAGTGTAAACAAGAAACAAAAAGATGCAATTGCAGGATCTAAAGGAAATAGCTTCGAGCACACACAACGGCAACAGAAAAGTACTTAGTTACCTGGGACCGGAGTATGAGTGCCTTTTACCTTTCCTCCCCGGCAACGGCGCCAGAAAAGTGGCTAGTTGCCGGGGTCCGGTGTGTGTGTGTCGTTTACCTTTCCTCCCCGGCAACGGCGCCAGAAAATAGCTTGATGTCTACGGGTGCTTCTATTCTTGTAGACAGTGTTGGGCCTCCAAGAGCAGAGGTTTGTAGAACAACAGCAAGTTTCCCTTAAGTGGATCACCCAAGGTTTATCGAACTCGGGGAGGAAGAGGTCAAAGATATCCCTCTCAAGCAACCCTGCAACCACAAAGCAAGAAGTCTCTTGTGTCCCCAACACACCTAATAGGTGCACTAGTTCGGCGAAGAGATAGTGAAATACGGGTGGTATGAATGAATATGAGTAGTAGTATCGGCGCCGAGAAAAGTGCTTGTTGGCGTGCGATTGATGGTGGTAATATTGCAGGAAGTACGAGATGCGGTAAAACGAGTAAATAAGCAGCGATAGCGATATTTAGGAACAAGGCCTAGGGATCATACTTTCACTAGTGGACACTCTCAACATTGATCACATAACAGAATAAATAGATAGATGCTAGACTCTACACCCTCTTGTTGGATGATGAACACCACTAAGCGTGTAGGATTACACGAACCCTCAATGTCGGAGTTAACAAGCTCCACAATATTCAATGTTCATATTTAAATAACCTTAGAGTGCATAACGGATCAACATAACCAAACCAAGTACTAACATAGCATGCACACTGTCACCTTCACACTACGAAAGGAGGAATAGATCACATCAATACTATCATAGCAATAGTTAACTTCATAATCTACAAGAGATCACAATCATAGCCTACACCAAGTACTACACGATGCACACACTGTGTCACCATTACACCGTGCGGGAGGAATAAACTACTTTAATAACATCACTAGAGTAGCACACGGATAAATTGTGATACAAAACACATTGCAATCATAAAGGGATATAAATAAGCACTTCACTATGCCATTCATAACGGTGAATAAGTATTCTGTGAAATATAGCCTAAGAGACCCACACGGTGCACACACTGTCACCTTTACACACGTGGGACAAGGAGTCTCCGGAGATCACATAAGTAAAACCCACTTGACTAGCATAATGACATCTAGATTACAAGCATCATCATATGAATCTCAATCATGTAAGGCAGCTCATGAGATTATTGTATTGAAGTACATAGGAGAGAGATTAACCACATAGCTACTGGTACAGCCCCGAGCCTCGATGGAGAACTACTCCCTCCTCATGGGAGACAGCAGCGTTGACGGAGATGGCGGTGGTGTCGATGGAGGAGCCTTCCGGAGGCACTTCCCGTCCCGGCGGCGTGCCGGAACAGAGACTCATGTCCCCCAGATCTTGGCTTCGCGATGGCGGCGGCTCTGGAAGGTTTTCTCTGGTTTCGTCGAACGTGATTGGGTTTTCGCGATGGAGACCTTAAGTAGGCGGAAGGGCAGCCTCGGAGGGGGCCTGGTGGGCCCACATACTAGGGGGGCGCGGCCCCCCTCTGGCCGCGGCAGGGTGTTGTGTGGGGCCCCCAGGGCTCCCCTCTGGCGGCTCTCGGGTGTTCTGGAAGCTTCGTCCAATTATAAGACTCTGGGCGTTGATTTCGTCCAATTCCGAGAATATTTCCTTACTAGGATTTCTGAAACCAAAAACAGCAGAAAAGAGGAACTGGCACTTCGGCATCCGTCAATAGGTTAGTTCCGGAAAACGCATAAATATGACATATAATGTGTATAAAACATGTAGATATCATCAATAATGTGGCATGGAACATAAGAAATTATCGATACGTCGGAGACGTATCAACCATCTCGCTAAACCGGTTAGGTTTAAAAAATGCCTAGAGTTATCGGGGTTAGTGGCGATTATTCTCCCGAGACAGAACATGATCCTCCCACCTAACAGGCTAGGTAGATCGACATTATCGGGGTTAGTGATATTAAAAAAATACTTGCTTATTCTATTTGTGAATTATATAGTATTTCTTGTTATGGTGATGCGAGGTCTAAAACCTAGAAATCGGCTTAGGAAAAGGAGGTCATAAATTTTAACTTGAGTACATTAATTTTTTACCTGCTTATGTCTACATTAATTGCATATTTTATATTATATTATATAAAAATTCAAACTTATGAGTGGTGTTGGTGGCACATTGAAAGAATTAGAGGTTGGCTTTTGCGTAACGACAAACAACAACCCTATAGAACAAGGATATAGGCACGGCGATCAACATCGGCATGCCGGCTGACGCCACTTGATGGCAGTGCTGGGGAAGGATATAGAACGTCGTTCACAAAGATGCAGTTGGTGGAGCTTTTTTCCTACCAAAACCCTAAAAAACTTATTCATTTGGGGTCTAATGGGGACTCTTTTGGAGATGCTCCCCTCTATTTTAACCAAACATTTGGGATAGAGATTTGGTGCACATAGGCACCACTGATCCCTTTTCAAAAAGTTAATTAAAAATCACATTTCTAAGTTTCAGAAAAATCTGAAAATAAATTATGATGTAGCCAGTATTGTATCCCACAAACATGTAAACTTTCAGCTGAAAAAATTTGTATTTTAGGCTACACAAAAATAACAAATATGTGGATTTGAGTATAGTGATTCAAATCTTCAAAAAGAAATCACTTTGCCATTTTTGTGTAGCTCAAAAAAACAAAACATTTGTAATTGAGATTTTGTACGTTAGTGAGATACATCATCAACTCCTTTTAGAGTTTTGTTACATAATTTTTCTTAAACACATTAATCCAATTTTCGATTTTTTTAATACGACGAGAGCACTGGTGCCCAGGATTTAAAATAACTTCCGGACACATTTGCTGCTTTTTATCTGCCTATTACATGTAGAAGGGCTGCATGTATTTGAATGGATGAAGTTTACAGTCAGTGGCGGAGGACGAAAAAAATTTGAGGTCGGGCGAACGTTATAACATAAAAAAATTGACACAAAAAAATAAAATGGTCTTGACACAATAATATTGTATATGATGTTAAGCATAGTCAATGGTACTGTGGTAATAGAAACATATTCAAATATAAGTATAACCTACGAACATACCGTAATGAAGCTTTAATGTCGTCTAGAAGTTCCAGGCAATGGCAAAGCTCTACCTTCGCTTTGAAAATCTTTTTTAATTTCACTAAGATCAAGACTTTTGAATATCCCTCGCTAGATGTAGCACACCATCAAATCATTAAGCCAACCATTCGGACATCTTGTTGCGCAACTCCATCTTGATAATCTTCATAGCTGAGAATGCCCTTTCAACTGTTGCTGTCCCAACCGGTAAAAGCATTACCAACTCAATAAGACGGTAAACTGTAGGGAACATGATATGCCTTTGAAGTTCAACCATATTTTTAGCTAGGCTTGCAATGTCAAAACAAACTCTGAAATGTTCAACTCTCTTCATATGAACAAGAAATAACTTAAGGGAATCTTGTATATGATCTCGCTCATAATCAGAGAAATCCTCATGATAAATCTCTGTAAGCCGAGCAAGTTTACTCACATCGAACTAGCAAATGAGTCTCTTGGATCAAGACAAGAGAAGTTCGAATAACCTCCGAAGATGCCTCATTAAAGCGATGATCAAACTCTGTGATAATAGAGTCTATGGCAACATAGAAGGTGTCAACACGATAAAAATGATCAGTGGTGAGTGCGTCTCTTCCCCCTTTTCTTGTTTTACCCCATTTTCAATGCAAAATGATTTGACATCTTCCAAGAGTGAATCCCAACCATGATTTCTCCAATTAACCAAACATGTTCTCACATCCGTAACCAAAGATATGGTCTGAAATGATACAAATAGAAGTTTAGATCAACAAAATATACATAGAAAAAGTAACTATTAAATGTTATCGTATACCTGAACAATATTCTGATCCTTCTTTTGCAATAGAAGAGATACATCATTTGTCATACGAAGCAGTCTTAACATCATCTTCATGTGGAACACAAAACTAAAAGTCTCCATTTTATGAACATAACCTCCAGCCTTAGTTGGATTGCGAGAATCATACTCAACAATGCTATAAATTTCTATCGCTGCATCCCACATTGATTCAATACGACATAACGTTGTGTAGTGAGAACCCCACCTTGTATCTCCAGGTCGGCACAAAGATGTTTCTTGATTTTTCCCTCTTCCCGTGGGCATTTCACCTTTCTTGATCTTAGATAGAAGATTCTCTTTGTGCTTATCAAGCAATATATCCTTCCTCCTGCAAGATGAACTAGAGAGATTGGCAATCTCTTTCACATCGTCAAAGAAATCCTCAAGACCTTTGCAACACCTCGATAAAGCAACAACAGTCAGCTGCAACTGGTGAGCAAAGCAATGAACATAAAAAGAATTTGGGTTCTCATCACGGATTAATTTCTGAAGGCCATTAAATTCTCCCCTCATATTAGATGCTCCATCATACCCTTGCCCTCGTAGTCTTGCAATAAGTAGACCGTGTGTAGAGAAAACCTCCAAAAGTGCCTTCTTTAAAGCTATAGATGTTGTGTTTGGGACATGCTGAATACCCAAAAATCTTTCAATAATATCTCCACTCTTGTTCACATACCTACAATAAAATGATAAAACTGGTTGAATAACACTACATAGAAAAGAAGTAAAGACAAAATACTTAACACACTTTGACACTTACCTCACAACCACGGCCATTTGTTCTTTCACAGATATATCATGGGATTCATCTATAAGGACATAAGGACATAGAAAAGACAACCATCCATCTCTTTTTTGATGGATTTGGTGACTGCCTGCGCACAATGTCTGGCAAGTGCTTTCTGAATAGTTGGGGAAGTCATTTTGGCATTTTTAGGACATAGCTCTTCAAATGCAAGCTTCACTTCCCTATTTCTTTCTTTATACCAATCAAGCATCTCCAAGAAATTACCTTTGTTTAAAGAAGAAGCTGATTCATCATGTCCACGTAATGGTTCACCTTGCAATGCTAGATAACTTACAATTCCCAAAGAAGTATCAACACGAGTTTCATACTTTACTAGTGCATCACTTGTATAAGTTGTAACTTTGCTTTTCACACTTGTCTTCTGATACTTAAAATCATCACATGCTGACCTTGACATATTATGTCTGCTACATGGCCCTCCGACATGCTTACGAAATGCATCCACCCCATTTTTCCAATGGTTGTACCCAGATTTGGTAAAGACATCATGCCCAAATTTCTCATCCATACGATCATGTTTGAAAAGATAACAGTAGAAGCAATAAGCCCTATCCTTTTCCACACTATATTCCAACCAATCAAAATTCTTATACCATTGTGGCCGAAAGGATCTATTATCTTTATTTGGAGGGAAATTATGATCAGTTGGCTGAGTTGGACCATTCCTTAAGTAAGCAAATCTAACATCGTCCCTAACATTGGGAGAGAAACGATCAAGTGGAATGCGAAGACCTGGATCGGGCTTTATGTAATCTATGAAATCAGTTATACCTTCAGCTCCTAGAACCTCAACATTCTCTGCCATTGTGGCTTCAACGGAGTCTTCCACTTGTTCCGTTTCGGTGGCCATAGATCTAATCCATTCTTCCACTTCTGGATCTTCCTCTTGATGTTCCATAATATTTTCATTTCCATCAGATTCATGGGTGCTTGGTGAATTAGAGACGGTGCGACTAGCAAGTGGCAGAAAAAATCTTTTTATATCTGCAATCCACAATTAAGACACGAGTAATCAGTTATGTGAGTATTTGCCAATTTACCTAGTTCACAATTCATAACTTCAAACCCTATTATCCGCATCCAATAATAAAAATATGAAATCACTACATTGTCAAAAACATTGTACCTCCCATGTTTGCAGCTGCAGGTCCCTTCATTTTTATGTCCATCCGTACTCTTCAATGTCGATCTACTTCGGAAATCCGGATGCCGGCCTTGCCTGAGCGTTCACAGCTGCTTCGTTCTCTCCACTAGACAGCAGCTCTGCAGCAGTCCTCGAGGCGTCGGCTGGGCGTCGGTGCGTGGCGAACCGGAGAAGAGGTCACATATCACGACGGCGTCGGTTGGGCGTCGGTGCGTGGCGAAGAGGAGGTCCGATCGCGATCGAGCGATCAGGCCGATCACAGAGAAACATACTAGCGATCAGACTAGCGATCGTGGCTTCAGCCTTGCGTTCGGCCGCTCGCCCAGTCGCGTCTCCCCCGTGAGCAGCCCATCAAGCCCAGTTCGGCCAACGCAATTGAAAACCAGCCCAGTTTACGTATTTCTCTTCGTTTATTTCCCAGAAACGAGCTGAAACTACTGTAACTCGAATATACACTGACAAATGCTTATATATATGTAGTTTTTTTTGCTAAAAATCAAGGTAGGGCGGCCGCCCTACCTTGCCCTACTGGGAGCTCCGCCCCTGTTTACAGTGACCATTGGCCTTACAAAGGCAAAAGGATAACAAGGACAACAACAGCCGCAGTTTACAGCAGGCAAAACGACCTCTGTCTGCAACTATGCATGCCCATATTAATTCGAGACCCTGCAGTTACTTTTTTTTACTCCCTATTCATGTTACTTGATGCTAATATTGATGTATCTAGATATATTTGTAAATATAACCATTTTAGTATTAAGTAATATAGATTGGAGATTTGGAGGGAGTAGAACAATTTAGACTTGAAAATCTAATCTAGCTAGTAAAAGAAATGCCCTAAAGAGAACTCTAGCCAGTCCACGCTGTAGGCATCTCTGAATCTCTGATCTCTCCACTTCCTCTCCACTTCTCCACAGTCTCCGCCGGCCGGTACATTTCTTTCTTCCTCTCCGTAATCCCGACTTACCAACCCGACCCAACGCCGATCTGAATCTCTCCTAGAGTCCTCACTCCGACGCCGACGCCGACGCCTCAAGCTTCTCTCCCCTCCGCCGCCTCTCAGGCGCATCGCCGTTCCAGCTCTTCGCTCATCGCGACATCGCATCCTTGCTGGCCATCGGTTTTTGAGGTATGAGCCTGTTTTCAGCTGTAATTACTTCAACCCCATCGGTCTCCGCGATTTCTGCGTACGCCGGTCCACACTCAAGCACACCTCTAGTTCCGCCGCTGCCGGCACACTGCCAATGCACTGATGCCCACCTGGAGGAGCTGGTTATGTGGGTTCTGTCCTGCTGGATTGATGCTTGAATATAGGATGAGCTCACATAGTGTTGCTAGATTGCTCTGGTCCAATTGGGCCGTTGGCATGCTGATGTTACCATCAGCTATGTTTAACTGCCGACCATCCTATGACCCGTAAGCTAAAACACATTGTTCGTGCTCTGGTTTTTGTTATTCGTGTGGTTTCTTTCCGTATTTCATCTATATATTACTATATTAATCTTCCGTATAACCTGTTGCTTGTATGTATCTCATATCAATGTCTTCTTATTTTAATGCGACCTCATGCGCAGGAGGCAGACAAGGAATGATGAATGCCGATACCACCATAAATGACGTTTCTGTCCAAGAAAATACCCTGCCTGGAGGAGATAGGATGAATTTAGTAGGAACCAACATGGAAAGCCTTACAAGAGTAGAACTCGAACTTGCATTTGCCTCCGAGAAATTACTGAATTTGGAGATGCTGGTGATGGAAATAGCTCGCCGAGCTACTGATTTTGAGCCTCTTACCTGGGAAAACGAATCTGTTTCTTCCGAGACTGCTGAAAATGCTTTCGAGTTGGACCTCTTGTACGGTATCCTCGATGCAGAAGTCCAAGAGTTAGATGACATGATTAGTTCTCTTCAGATTGACGCTAGAAATGTGGAGCACAAGGTTTATGATGAAGAATCTGGAGGCAAGGTTAAAGCTAAGCTGGATGCTGCTATGTCTTCATTGAAACAGATGCAGGATCTAATTGCTGATATCAGAAAGGAGTCTGCAAAGTTCGAGAAAGCCATTGAGTTTTCCAGCGACCAAGCCGGTAATGCTCACTTATCCCTATGTTCTGTATGCTTCAACTGCATCCCTTTCTAACTGCACTTGTACAGGAATTACTGAACACGGTGTGTGTGAAAATGGTCATATGTCATCCGACACTAGTATGCAGACTGAAGATCAACGGAGAAATGTTTTGCAGATGCTAGAGCAATCCATAGCAAGTGAGCTAGATCTTGAAAAGAAGCTCTCTGATTCGAGATATGTTGTAGAAGAACTTGAAATGAAGCTTCATCACCGAAAACAAGAAATATATTTCCTAGAAGAGTTAACAGAAACTAATTCGGGGAGATTGTTTGAAGCAGAAAATGCTTCTGAGTTACTCTTGGGAACTTCTAGGGAACTTATAAGTAGACTTAATACCACACAGTTCCATTTAAGTGCATCCATATCTAGAGAAGATGATCTCAACTCCAAGTTAGAAGACAGCTTGATGGAACTATCTTTTCTGAAAACAAACCAAGAGACAAGGATGCAAGAAGATAGTAAAAAAGTTGCAGCTGAAGAAGCTGTGCAGAATCAGGCGTTGTTGTCCTTGCAACATAAAGTGGATGAACTAGAAAAACATATAAGGGAATCTGATTCGCAGTTGTTGTTAGCAAAGGCATCATCAGAAACAAGTCAGGAAAAGCAGAATGTGCTGCACACTGAGCTAAGCACACTGGAAACTATTGTTAAGAATCTCAAAGATGATGTCTTGAGAGCTGAAAATAGAGCACAAAATGCTGAGGTAAGGTGCATGCAGTTAACCAAAGATAATATTGAACTCAGTGGGGAGCTAAGCTCTCTTAAAAGCCAGGGTTCAGACAAGGCCAGTCTTCTGGAGAGGGAATTGATGGAGTCAAATGCCCAGTTGGAGCATGCAAAGGCATCAGTTGATGCCATTGTTGAACAGAAGATTATGCTGAAATCTACAATATCTGACATGGAGCATATGATTGAAGATCTGAAAGGAAAGCTTTCTAAAGCTGAAACCAGGGCTCTAAATGCTGAATCAAAGTGTACATTATTAACTGACACTAATTTGGAACTTAGTGAAGAGCTATCATTTCTGAGAGGTCGAGTTGAAAGTCTAGAAAACTCGTTACGTGAAGCCAACCATGTGAAAATATCCACTGTCAAGGACATTGGTATCAGAACTAAAATTATTACTGACTTGGTCACAAAACTTGCAATGGAAAGAGAACGACTTCATCTCCAGGTATATGCACGATTGCATACACACCATTAAATTTTTCATTATTGACTCTTATTGCTGCTTCCTCATTCCTGTACATACATGTTTTTTTAGGGGTCCTGTACATACATGTTAACATGATGATTCAGTCATTCCGAAGAATTCTTAAATATGATAATTTGATTTTTATGTGCTGGGTTGATATTTTGGATTCCAACTTATATAGTTAATAAATTAACCATAACTTATAAGATTCCTAGTAACTCTTAAGAGTTTGCATGGAACTCTGTTTGAATGTTGAATGGCTATATTTTGGAGTTTGGACAGATGGAACCAGACATACTGTTTTTGGTATTTGATTAGTCTTGTTGATGTTGGTACAAACTGTATGTGCTAGAACTTGAGATGATAGTTGATAACTCGGTATGAATGCGACTTGGACAGTTGGCGATATTTTTGTCAAAATTTCGGCGCATCATAGAATGAGCAACACACGTACCCTCTTAAATTAGATTAATAATCCTTAAGCTTTATGGTCAAGAGTTATCCTATATAGAGGTACCTGTATACAGTCACAGAGCTCTTTTCATAATATTGTTTGGTATGCCTATTGAGCTATTCCTAATTGTCATGACCCTTTTAGATTGGAACATATTCACTAAGCATTAATTATGAGCTTCTGGTTTCAGTCTGCATGCTAAGGTACCTTAAGTAGCTTCGAACTTTTGACTTAGCAATTGTTGTTCTCTGTTTCTGCCAATGGTTTTTCTTAATTATCGGTGTTCCATGTGATATTTGGATAGCATAAATTATCACAGATTTGGATACTGCTTTACATGTTCTTATATTGTGCGATAATCATTAGCTGGTTTGGTCTTAATTGTGCCTGCAGATTTCTATGTTAACAAAGAAGAACAAGATATTGGCTCACAAGTGCAAAGGAAGTGTTAAGGATGGTACGAAGTTGTACAAAAACACTACTGGTAAAGATGTTGAACTTCAGTTCAATAAATTGGCTGAGGGAATAGCTCCAGATTTTTCATCATCACAAAATGAGGTGAGAGTCTTCTGTAATTGACCTCTTCTTCAAAGTAGAGTTCATGAGCACTGACATCCCTTAGCATATAATGATGTGCTAAGGAGGATGTACAACCTCTCTCTCTCCACAGTGCCATTTTGAGCTACTTGTACTTCACCACCTACAGTTGCTACTACCTACTAAGCTTACAGAAAACTTAAATTTTTCATATTTAAAATACTCCCTCCGTTCATTAATATAGGATGTTTTGCTAAAACGTCTTATATCAGTGAACGGAGGAAGCAATATTTATGTCACTTAACTTTAGCAGCTAAGTTTAGCTTTGTTGCCAGTTTGCCCTTAGCGTCGATGCCTACTATTTATTCGTCTTTAGTCTCTCATTAGCACCATGGGATGCAGATGCTCTAATAAGATCAACTGTTGCACCAGGTCTGATTAGCGGTAGAACTTGGGCTAGGCCAATGCCATTGATCAAAAGGCTGGTTACTCTAGGTCAATCATCTTGTCACGCTAAATGCACATTGTAATATACTACTATGGAAAGGAACACCAAATCTTGTACTATCATATTTTTAGAATTTAACGTTTTAGCGAAGTTCCAGACCGTAGTTTGATGCAGTTTGGTCATTAATTTTGGAAAATGACTTCTGTACAGTTCCCCTTGCGAATGTTATATATGCGTAACTATTGCTCCACCGATCCGACTTTAGGAATGCAAACAGCTAACGGTGGAAAATGTTGCAGCGCATGGTATTAGGTGCTACCTTGACTTGTAGCTAAAGAACCGAACTACTCTTGGATTGCTGTTTTTTGCGCTGACGTGGCCTGCATTCTAAGCACACTCTCCTTCCAAATATTTACACTTGCGCGGTGCTAACATTCTGGATGCAATTGCTAAGTTGCTCAAACTGTCATTGTGTTATAGTATAAATTATAAATGTTTATCCATGTTTTACCGCAGGTGGAGAAACGTGCAGATTCTATCAACGAGGAGGAAACCAAGACAGACACACGAGAGGAGGGGGACTCCTCTGGCGATGGCACGCTGGAAGCAACACGAACCATAAAGCCTTCGCTGCTCAACTGGAAGTACGTAGCCGTGGCATTTGCAGCCGTGCTGGCTGCTGTCCTTGTATACCTGCTAGTTGAAGAAGACGTCAAGGGCCGCATGGCATTGTGATCTTGTTTGTGCTGTATGTTTCATCTTGTTTAATTATTCGGTGTTCCTTCATTTCATTTGTGTTTTGTGGGAGACGCAGTTTTGGGTGTTGTATATGCTATCTTGTGCAAGCGCTGCCAGCGGCATCCACTGTAATTAGGTGCCGGATACTGATGTTCACCGGTTTGGGACTTGTGAACACCTCGTTGTGGAGGTTAAGGAATGTCAGATAAGTGGGTATGATTATGCTTTTGGTTGTCCTCCATGTGCCTCTAATTTAGACTGGGCGAGCATTTGCTTGGTTTCTGGATAAGATATATGAAATAGTATTCAACATTGGCTTGGCATATATGAAACGCTTACAATTAGGAGCAAATACTTCAATTCTGATATGAATCTAGCAAAATGTTGCTATATTTTCTTGTGTTTAACTTTGTTGCATAATATTTCAGTGGGAAAATAGCCATAGGCAGTGGGGCCAAGGAGGGCCATCCACACACCCCCAACTCAAAGACTTCACAATACTGAAAATACGTTAGTATTTTTTTGTTGGCATATATTACCCTCTATATTGGTTGTAATCTTTATGTACTTTTTTTTTTTGACCTGGAACAACATGATTCCATTTAACCTGGCTCAGCGAACTCGCTTGCCAACACAACCATTACATCATCTGGCACCGTGTCTATCCACAGCGTACGACTGTTTCGCTGCGATACACCAAGAGCCGCCAGTTCATGAGCAACTTTATTACAAGCACGTGGTGCAAAAACCACTTCTGAAAAAACGAAATTTAAAGAAAGGTACAACCGTAGGTCACGGAAGATGATACCCTCAGGAGCCAAATCAAACTCAGTGCTCATCAACGCTTTTGCCAGATTAATGGAGTCTGTTTCCAGTATAATGCCAGTAATCTTTACGTACTAATAAAGACAGTAAAGTTTCTTCCTTATTTTTTCATCCGTTTTTAACTACACGTGTTTTCTGTCAAATTTACGGGTACTGCCACCGCCTAGGTCAACTTAACCCACAGTCTCCCACCCCGTCGTTCATCCCAAAACGTTTTTCTTCGTGAGGCCCGACCTCCATCTCTCTTTCTTTCTGTAGGGTACCTCCACTTCGAACCCCGCCGCCGCCACATGCCACTCCGGCCGCCGTGGTAACCTACACACCAGATCCACCTGAAACAATACGTTCTTGGTAGGAATCCGGCCGATCTTGGAAGGCAATCGACGCAGACATCGGTGGCAAGTGCCTGGACGCCAGGAACCGGTCCAGGGCGGAGCCGGCTCGGACAAACAGGGAGCCCCCGCGGCGAGGACATGGCATGTAGTAGAGCCGGACGACGGCGTGGGCAGGACCGTAGGGGAGCCTATGGCGGCGGTTCCTTGGACGGAGAGGGCCTGGAAGGGAGGAATCGGTCCAGGGCGGAGCCGGCTTCGGCAAGCATGGAGCCCCGCGGCGAGGATGGGGCGTGCAGTGGAGCTGTACGGCGGCAGCGTGGCGCGTGGGGAATTCCACAACGCCGTGCAATTGCTCCACACGCTGGCGTTCGGAACCTGTCTTCGAATCCCCATCCGCCACCACCCATGTATCTCCGGCAAATGGCGCCATCTCCCTCATCCGATGGGAGGAACTGAACCGCCTGCTGCCGACCCCTCTGCCATCTCCGACGCCTTCCGATTTGGCCGTATCCAAGGGAGGAGAGCAAGCTACCCATGTGCCGGGACCTCTGCCTCAGTCTGCGGTTCCAAAACGAGAAGGATCAGCCGCCCGAGCGCCGCTGCGATTTCCCTGAAGTCAATCTTCTTCTTTGCCGGCCTGGGTGTGGGCACCTCCGCACTGGGACGGGGCCGAGTTCCTCCTGTATAGATACTCGCTACTGAACTGGGGCAAACATGTGCGCCCAGCCGTGTGACGCTGCCTGCAGCATGGGGCGATTTGGATGCAGACATGCAAGGGGCGATGCGTACAGTCTCCAGTATCACCAATGTAACAAATGTGTAACAAATGTAGGATGACTATGCTGCACAGGATGATGAGTATGAGGAGAATCTGAAGGAAGCACTTGGGTTATTATTCCTAGCAACGTGACCTCTGGCCCTTTGATTTGTAGATGGACGAATTGATCATGTGAGATATCGTCATCCTCTTCCCTAGATAATTGCCCAGGTGAGTCATCCTCTTTCATGGATTGCTAAAATATCCCAGGTGAGCTGTGAGTTCTCACTGCTTCGTAGATTGCTAAAATGCCCTTTCTTCTCTTGTGCCTTAATTTATGAATTCACCTACATGCTTTTAGTTGTAAAGCGCAAGGCTCCAAATGAAACATATACAAATTCTGAAGGCAGGCATTATGAGCCTATAGTATGGGGAATTAATGTTTATTTATGTGCTTTGATCCTTGAGATGAAGCGATAAGTAACATGTCTGAAAAATCGATGTTTAACAATGGTATGCACCTTAAAAGATTTGTATCGCCTATATTGCGTTGAATTTATTATTTAAGTCTAACAATCATGATTAGAGATGTAAGTATTCAGTTGTCTCGTGGATTTTTCTATGCTGATCAAACAACTTATATTTTATTTTGTGTAGGCAATATATTCTCTAAAGTGAAGAAGAGATGGAGAGCCATGAGGCTTGAAGAAATTAGGGTGGATCTTATGACATGTGCAAACACTCTAGGTATAATCAGAAAAATTATTCAAATGGCATTTGATGCAAAGCTCTCCACTTCCATTTTATTATTGAGGAATTGAGTACAAGGCGTCATTTTAATTAATTAATAATTAGAGTTTAATGACAAAGAGCTGAAGGTTACTGGGCAAAATATTCGGGCAACATATTCAGAGATAGCAAGCACCCCAACAGGAGTTCACATAGAACAATTTCAATCTAGCTTTCTCTGAGGAAAAAACTTCGATTAGGAGAAATTCTTTTTGTTGCTGGTTGGAACATCGATGGGTGAGCTATTCAGGAAAAAATAACCTGTTTAATAGGTTAGCCTTTTCTTTTGCTGAGCTATATATAATTGGGTCTTTGTAAGTGCATCACAATCATATGTATTCTATTAAGAAAATAGTTGTAACTTCTTTCATACTTCTCTTGATTTTATAGATTGAGCAGTTTCCACCAAGATTTTGTTTGATGAATGAGTAAATATACAATCTAGCTTGATAGTTCATAGTTCAAACATACTCTGCAGTAAATCCATACTTTTTTGAATTATCACTTGAAAATGTGTTTATGTTTATTTGAAGTTATTGTGTCATTTATTTTTCGAGTAAATGGAGCTTTCGTGTTTCCATGTTCTAATTTTTTTTTTTGTAAAAAATATCACAGTGCAACGCATGGGTATTTTATTCCGCTGCAACGCGCGGCCTCCCACCAAAATACATAATACAACAGAATGCCACCACATACCGGTTCGTTTATTCTTTTTGAGCAGAGAACTGCTCTGTTCGCGCGGATCCCGCCGCCGGCCCTTGCCTGCCGCAGATACCGTTTCGGTGTTTTCCCGATCGAAGTAGAAAATCAGCTGGTTGAGGGATCGCTCGCTTCATCGCTTGGTTCCGGCATGGTGCGAGCATCATTCCGTACCGTGGGCTGGCCCATGTATGAAACGGCCCAATTCAACATCACGTTCAGTAATGACCGCTTCGTTTCATAATATACACATATCGCTGGATCTGAGCTTGGTTACGTGAGAATTGTCCCACCTCGCTCCGTTGTAAAAAAATTTACCCATTCATATATGTGAAGTTGGCAGAATCAGCAAGCCACCTCAAGAATAACAAAAGCAGAATCCCATGTGCCGATGCCTTGGCCAACGAAAGAGAGAGGAGAGGATCAGGATGCTTCTATATATATGGCTCTAAATTAAGCTGGGTCTTGAGACATGCAACGAGGAGTGGAACACAGAAAGACATGCAATGAGAGGAGATTCAGGAAGGACAACGTAGGCGGATCCCCAACGAGAGAGGTCGAGAGGAAAATTGGAGCTTGGCTTGCGGTGCTGAGAAAATGAAGGTGGCCTTGACGATTTGGCTACCCCTATATTTTTTCCCCAAAATTTATTAGAAAAGAGAAAGATAGTATGGAAGAATAAAAGTTTTATTTCAAACATCAAAAGGAGGAAGATTTATAAAAATGTTGATACAATACAAAAAAAGGAAGGTATCAATCCGAAAATACCAATCCTTAGGAAAACCATAGACCGACGTGGCGACTCCTTCTGATCATAAAAATTCCAATGGTATATTTTGTTCAAAGCAGTGATGTCAAGGATATTACCAGAAACAAATTTAACTACGGTAATGGCAGCGAAAGACAATAAATGTAGATATTTTAGAACATAGAAATAAAAGATGTGGGCGTGATTAAGATTGGCGAAATAGTTTCACATGAACATGTATAAGAAAGACGTATTTCCGCTGATCATTTGGACTTCGTCATACAAAAATCTAATAGTTTTTTTTTTCTAAATACTACTACATGTGTTGAGCATGTTATCTACCGTGGCAACGCACGGGTCTTGTGCTAGTAACATCTTATATTAAGAAACAGAGTACGGTTAAATCGTCACCCTCAACCCTTACTTAAATCTTTTAGCCCATTTTACGATGATGGTCAAAGCTCTGCCACTGCCTATAAGCAAACAGTTGGTTACCTAAACGGAAAATGAAGAAACATTGTGTGCTTCCTTCGCCACAAGACAGTGGTTTTGCCTAGCATTACTTTGTTAACAGCTTATGGTTATGCATGTGACCTGAACGTTTCAAAACAACATGCTTGATTGTGATTTTGTATCATATCTAATGTCGGCAGAGGAGCGAGCCGCCTATGCGCTGCTGTCACTGCTCTCTTATAGGACCATCTCTCCAGAGATGAAGTCGTCGCCATTGAACCTTTGAATTGATCCGAATCTTGTAACACCAAGCTATCAGACTGGACGAGATCTACCACTCCATGGGAGCAGCGACCAGACGAGTCCTCGCCCTCCTCAATGCCACCTCAACGTCACCGACAAGATCGTCGCCGATGAGGTGGAAGAGGAGGCGGGTATACCTTATTATTGTCCCGCAAAACATCGTCAAGAGCCATCATAACGACAATAACGATTGACTAAACTCTAACTTTAGGATCCCTTCTGTAGCCCCAGCGCATGTCCGAGGTTTCCACCTCCTCCAGCCACCGGAGTGGCAAGTAGAGAAGCGGGGACCCGTCGATTTCTAGTCGTAGACGAAAGGACAAGGAAGATGGCAGCGACTGCTAGGGTTTCCACCCTAGCCCCCGCCTATGTTTCTTTCATAGTAATACATATCCTTAAAACCATATAAAATTCTAATTTACTAACTGTAAATATATACAAAGGAATTATACTAGGAACTGTAGAAAATGACTACAAGTAATATTAGGTCAACTGCGCTGGGACATAATTTTTTTATCCACTAGTATAAGACTATCGGAGCATCTTCTGTATTCATGTCTTGTGCTGCAGCTTAAGAGTAGAACTTGAAAGTCTTGGCATCAAGGATGATTTGTCGCAATCCACCAATAGGAGTGAGCAGCGTGAGCATGACTCCGATGACGATGAATACCCAGTTGATGAACCAGGTGGCGCTGTATCGTGCGGGCTTGCGAAGCATGAGCCAGATGATGCAGGGGATGAAGTAGGTGGTGGGCGCGAAGGCGAAGCCTCCGAAGAAGCCGAGCAGGCCGTCGAAGAAGGGGAAGGTCATGCCGACGAACATGGTGAGGGCGACGTAGGCGGAGCGGGCGGTGATGCGGAGAGGGAGGCCGGGGGCGAACTTGAGCTTCTTGACGAGCACGGTCTCCATCATGTCGTAGACGGGCATGGCGTAGACCTGGTAGCTGCCGATGACGTGGATGACGACCATGAGGTTAGCGGCGGCGATGAGCCA
The DNA here is from genome assembly GCF_022539505.1 of Lolium rigidum. Lineage (NCBI taxonomy): Eukaryota > Viridiplantae > Streptophyta > Magnoliopsida > Poales > Poaceae > Lolium > Lolium rigidum. The sequence continues at coordinate 87,650,951 of NC_061511.1, forward strand.
GCGCGGCTTGTCGAGCGTGATGAGGACGTTGGGGTTGACGGAGCTGCCGAAGGCGTAGTAGCCGCCGAAGGCGACGGTGAAGTAGCAGAGCGCGACGATGGTGTAGGCGACGACCACGCCACGCCACATGGGCTTCTTCGATGGCTGCTCTGGGGTAGATGGGATGGTGGCCTGGATCTCGAGCACCACGTTGTGGCCGGCGAAGGCGAACGCGACAGCGCCGAGAGCGTTGAGCACGCCGAACACCTGCCCTGCCGTGGACGTGGCCCTGAGCCCGTAGTCGACGGCGGCAGCCCCGACCGGGTGCCCCTTCAACACCGACGCGAAGAAAGCAACCATGGAGTAGCAGATGGACATGACGGCAGCGGCGGCGGACACGCCGGAGATGGAGTTGAAGTTGGGCATCTGGGCCAGGAGGAAGTGGACGGAGCCGAAGATCATGATGAAGTAGGTGAGCCTGATGTCCTTGCAGTGGCCGTTGCAGACGAGGTCATGGAACTTCTTGAGCGACTGGCCGCCCGTGACCATGTAGACGATGTCGGTGCTCACGTCGACGATGAGCTGCTGAGGCACGATGATCCAGAGACCCAGCTTGTCGCCGAACGCGTGCTGCCCGAGCTCGTGGTACCGGTCGAACCGCTTCCCGGGGACCATCTCGTGCATCTCGACCATCTGCCACAGCGTGTACAGCGTGATCCCAAACGACGACACGATCACCACGACGCCGGGGCCCCAGCCCAGCTGAGACATGGCGAACGGGAGGCCGAGCACGCCGGCGCCCACCATGGCCGTGACATTGTGGAAGGCCGAGTAGTACCACTTGGCGGTGCGCGACGACGTGATGGGGAGCCACTTGTCCAGGTTCACGTCCTTGAGCTTCTCCTCCACCTTCCGCTCCTTCACCGTCTCCACGTACTCCTCAATGATATCCGATTCCGGCGACGACATCTTCGCTGCCGGCGATTCGAGGTATCGATCAACTTATGTCTCAGTTGCTCGAAACCAGCAGAGATCTGTACTACGATCGCGGTTCGTGAGTTGTGTCGGGTGGTTTGCTATTGCTCTGCCGTGGCGGCGTGGCCCTGTCTGCCTTATATAGTCACCGGCAGGTCGCTGGAGGAGCCGTGAGATGTTCGGTCTTCCCAGACGACTCGGAGTTCGCATGTAACGGCGTAGTACTATAGGTTATCTCATCCTTGTCGGACACTACTCGATCAACGTGATCGCGTATAGTACTAAGTGCTTGATTCACGTACAGATACGAGAACGTTCTTTTTGGTTGTGATCACCAATCAGATCAATCGGTTTAATTTGTTGTCCTTGCCGCAGCAGAAATCACAAGACGTCCGGTTACAAACATGTACTGTATCAGGTTCGGCAACGGCGATACGTGGACCGGCCAGACTATCTCACCAGTATGTCCAGATCAACCTGATTTTGCTTCGCTCCATAACGGATCTTGTTTTGATCGATAGATTATGCAAATCAGAGTTTGAGGAGTTTTGGCTAAGTATGCACGGCTTCAAAGAGACCGTCTCCGCAGCTTGGGATAAAGTGGTGCTTGCCTCCGATCCCATCCGCCCTGTCCACCTTAAGCTCTCCAGGACTGCCAAGACGCTGAAAAAGTGGCAAATTGAAAGTGTGAGCGACTTGCGTACTCAAATTGCCACGGCAAAAGAGATCATATGGCGTCTCGACCGGGCTGAAGAGTCTAGGCCCCTCTTGGGGGGAAAGGTCCCTACGGTCGTAACTCAAGTCCTCCTACTTGGGCCTGCTCGCTATCCAGAAAGTAAAGCTCCGTCAAAGGTCCAGGCTCACTTGGATCCGGTTAGGGGACGCAAACTCAAAACTTTTCCATGCCAGAGCTAATGGCCGTCGCCGCAAGGTCCACATCCAGACCCTCAACCATGCCTCGGGCGTGGCGATCACAAAGGAAGATAAATAGAATGTGTTGCTTCAACACTTCAAGGGCATCATGGGCACTAAGGCTCCTCGCCTCCTGAGCCTGTATTGGGAGGGCTTGAACTATCCTTCTCATGATCTGTCCGACTTGGACGCTCCCTTCGACGTCGACGAGATTAAGGACGCGGTCTTCTCGCTCCCCTCCGTCAAGGCGCCTGGTCCTGTTGGCTTCATTGGAGCCTTCTTCAAAGCATGCTGGGACCTTATAAAGGCGGACATTACGGCGGCTATCCTTCACTTGGCGAATCTGCGTGGAGGCTGCACGAGCCTCATCAACTCAGCCAACATCATCCTCATCCCGAAAAGACCTGATGCGGCCGGGCTTGCAGATTACAGGCCTATCAGCCTTATTCATAGTTTGTCCAAGATCTTCTCCAAGCTTCTGGCTAATAGGCTTGCACCGATTCTACCGGACATTATCTCCAAATGCCAAAGTGCATTCGTCAAAAAGAGGAGTATCCACGACAACTTCCTACATGTTCAGAACCTTATCAAGGAATTGCACTCCTCCAAGACTGCCTGCCTGTTCCTCAAGCTTGACATCTCCAAGGCCTTCGACTCTGTGGGATGGGCTTACCTCCTTGAGGTCATGCGTGCGCTGGGCTTTGGACAATATGGAGGGATTGGGTCTGCATGTCTTTGGCCTCGGCCACTTCGCGGGTCCTCCTTAATGGGGAGCCTGGCACGCCCTTCCCACATGCAAGGGGTCTTCGCCAGGGGATCCGCTTTCCCCCATGTTGTTCATCCTTGCCATCGACCCGCTGCAGCGCATTCTCCAGCTTGCTACCAACCGCGGCATTCTCGGCCCCATTAGGTCACGCACGACGCAATGCAGAATCTCGCTTTACGCTGACGATGCGGGCATTTTTGTTAACCCGATCAAGGAGGAGATTCAAGCCATTTCTGCAATTCTCGACTGCTTTGGCAAGGCAAGCGGCCTTATCACGAACGTGGCCAAGTCTAAGGTGTTCGCGATACGCTGTGACGGGATTGACCTCAGCGACCTACTCACCGGCTTCCCCGCGAAGATCATGACCTTTCCGGGCAAGTATTTGGGGCTACCCCTGCATTTCCGCCTTCTCCGCAAAGTGGATATCCAACCTCTCATCGACAAGATTGCTGGGAAACTGCCGGGTTGGTTTGGCAAGAATTTGGCACGTCCCGGCAGGATCATCCTTGCAAAATCCGTGCTCATGGCCACGGCAGTCTATCACGCCACGGTCCTACCTCTGTCTAAATGGGCCCGAGACAAGATAAACAAGATTGCGAGAAACTTCATCTAGGCGGGGGATGATGCAGACCATGCCTCCGGGGGGCATGCGCTAGTAAACTTGAAGACAGTGTGCAGGCCAAAAGAGTTGGGAGGCCTCGGCCTGCCGGACCTCGAACGTATACGGGCCGTGCCCTGAGGCTGCGTTGGCCATGGCTTCGGTGGACTGACCCTCAATGGGCCTGGGCGGGCTCCAAGCTACCCTGTGACGATACTGACATGGACCTCTTCAGGGCGGCTACGAAGATCACCATCGGGAATGGGGAATTTACTTCTTTCTGGTTCGATTCTTGGTCTGATCGCGGGCCCCTAAGATTGTGGGCTCCTGATCTTTTTAAGGTGGCCACCAGAAAATCGAGATCCATCGCCAAAGAAATCCTCGATGACAACTGGATACGCTCCATTGCTTCCCTCACTACGCCGGTACAGCTGGCACAGTTCCTGGAGGTCTGGAGTGTCGTGCTGTCCACCCACCTGAACCCGGATACGCCTGACACCATTGCATGGACTTCGAGCTCTCAGGGGATTTACTCTGCGGGATCCGCATACCATCTCCAGTTCCTAGGCAGTTTCCCCAAGTTCGACGCCGCCAAAATTTGGCCTGCACATGCGGAGCCGAAATGCAGGATCTTTGCATGGCTTGCCCTCCATGCTAAGCTTCTCACCGCCGACAAGCTCGCCATTCGTGGTTGGCCACATGAACCTTCCTGCCCTCTGTGCTTATCTGCCCATGAAACGGCTTCTCACCTCTGCAAGGATTGTCTTTTTACCGCTGCTATCTGGAACACCATCCACCACGACGACGACGACAACCCTGCAACGCACGGCCACACCTTCATGTCCATCAACGACTGGTGGGACAACATCATCGAAGGCAAATCGGTCTCGGTTAGGCGGCGCCTCAGTGGACGTTTTCTCTATGTCATCTGGAACGCCTGGAAAGAAAGAAACAGACGCATCTTCACAGGACATCGCCTCACTTACATCGATGTGGCTTCTATCGTCAAGGAGGATATTGCGCAAAAACAGCGGGCTTTCACGCCTGTTAGAGTAACCATCCCAGCTGAGCCTGACTAGGCACCTTTGTTTTTGGTTTACCTCGGTGTTTTCTGGCATGTTTTACACCGCAATCTAAACATGCCATCTTTGTACAGTGTTTGTTTTTCCCCTTGCTTATGAAAAGGCAGGGCTCCTGCCGATTGCTCCAAAAAAAAAATGGTACAGACGAAAAGGCTCTATGCAAGCGTGCACACAATTAAGGACACATCACAATGCTACAGATTATTATTAAGTTATAGTAGCACACATACTTATTTTTAGGACAAATATAGTGGGATAGACAAGCCTAGGAATCGGCCAGTTTGACTCTCCATGCATGGGTGATCCCCGATCATTGCTGCAAAAAATTCAGAATGTAATACATTTTTATATTTATTTATTATTTTAAAAAATACGATATTGTTTTGCTATGTTTTCCTATGAATGTGTAAAAAAAAGTGCGATGTGTAGCCAAGATGCTATAACATTTTTGACACATCAATGCAGCAAAAATCAACATCATATACAACAAACAACAACAACAACAACAACAACAACAACAACAACAACAACAACAACAACAACAACAACAACAACAACAACAACAACAACAACAACAACAAATAGACGACCTTGTAGCACATCGCAACACCGTATGGAACATCGACAATAATCTCCAAAAATTGACCTTTGCCAACGCCCATGGGGGCACCGCCATGGCTGATTCGAGCTCACCACGTGAATCCTCTATTTTTAATCTTTTTATTTAATTCCAGAAATAATACATGATTTTTAATAGTTTCAAACATACGACCGTGTTCCTGGAAAAAACTAACTGGACCTTGTCGATTAGGCTAAAAGTGATAGGACCTGATAGGCATGCGCAAAGCCGAAAAGTGGCTTTTCCCTCCCACCAACGGACTTGTCGGTCTCGCGTGGACAACGCGCGGCCACGTCGACACCAAATTCCCTCTCGTTGGTTTGCCGAAGAAAATTAGTCCCTAGCTGGATAAAAAAATATTTATCATATTTACATTGGCTCTTGTGTTTAATTGCCTTATTTATTTCCATGAATTTTTTGTGCTCTAATTCCCATGTGTCTCCCTTACATCTTATGGATCTAATTTGTCTATTTGAACTTTCTTAGCATTTCTAGTAGCTATAGGTAGCGTGATGATCCTATTTTTGTGCATTTTGTATTCATATGCAAAATCCTAGATAATACACTAATCTTGGAGGATCTCTCCTATATTTGTTAGAATGCTTAACATCTCTTGATCACTATCAAGAATTTGGTTTTGGGAGACAAACCTTTTCCTTTTGGTACTTAGTGCCATCATAAAAAGTGTTGAGGGGTTGGTTTATTTTTTGGAACCTTGCTCTCTTGGGAGTTGGTTATCTCATTCCTTTGTTTTTGATTTCAATTAGATTCTTATAATGAGATAAGTCTTTGGAGCCAATCTTGTGTTAATTTGTTTTTTTGCTATAATTTGGACAACAATTGTTTCTTGATTTAATTGGTGTTTTGTCCAAATTGTATCTTCCTTTGGTTCTTGAAGGTATTGTGCATACATATTTAATATTTATATATCCTATGGCACGTGTTACTTTCTTTGATCTAATATATAGGGTAAACTCCATCAAATCCTAATTTGGCTAAGATGTGCACGAAATTCAATTTCATATCTATATGCACGTAGTTTTGTGGAGTTTGTCATGTTGTAGTGTGTCTAACTACTTCGGACCCAATTAGTTTGCAGGCCCGGCGCTGAGCAAGTGCAACCAGTGCAACCGCACTGGGCCCCCAAGTGCTTGGGGCCCCAACCCAGGTATAGTTTACTAAGCCACGGAATGAAAGTAGCCCATCCAATGTATGATTTCTTCTCCAGGTCTCCTCCTTTGTCTTCTCCTCTAACCTGATCCCCTCCCGGTTGGCGCCTCCTTGTTTCCCTCCGCAATCATGGCACCCCACCAATCCGTTGTGATTTCTATTTGTTTCCCAGAAATTAATGGAGGAAGAGGCCCCGATTCGAGTTCATCTGGTGCTCTCCGAATTCCCAAATTCTCCATAGGCTTTGATTTTCCTTTCAACTCGATGCAATGGCAAAGACACGGGGATTTGCAGATTGCCGGAAGCCAACGCGCACCGCCCAGCCGAGCTGTCTCAGAGCAGATCGGCACTCTTGCGGCGTAAAACACATGAAGTAAGCAGCTTAGCTTCTGCCTCTGCGGCTCTATCCGACTACCTCCAGGTGCTTTTCTTTCCATTACAATTTCACGGAAAGTCTTTTTATTAAATTGAGCATTGTTGCCACTAATAAGAAGATGCGTACTTTGTGTTCTTAGTGTATGTTTTGAGTACTTTTTTTATGGGAGAAATGTCGAGATTTTACTGCTTAACGAAATTGTTACAATCAGCTAACAATAGCTGCCAACGCATCATTATTTCTGCCTCCAGCGCATCATTAAAATGGGAGAGCAAATACTTCTATTGTAAGGTTGATTTTGTAAGTTGCTATTGAATTATGAACAAGTGATTTTTTATAATTATATGTGTATAAAGGCCCATTTTATTATTTCGCACCAGGGCCCCAAATATTTCAGGGCCGGCCCTGTTAGTTTGGGGACCATATTGTACTTACCTATGTGTTAGGTACAATGGAGATGCATTGGATTGTTGTCTCTCACTTAGGAAGAAGTGGTGACTCAATGGTAATTTGAGGCAAGCTAGGATGATCAACTAACTCATATCTACTACATCCACACCAATGCTATCTCGGTAACAAGTATCTTCTCATGCATATTTTTCTAGCATCCAACCGTGTGGTTGCATCTTGGCATGAATCTCTTGATTTGCAAATATTATGTTTTTGCAAAGATTTTAATGAAATCTCTTTATTGCAAATATGAGAAAATTGAGATGAGCACATATGTTGGGAAGTATATAAAATCATGCTTATGATTCATTCATCCCGAATATGTCTATCTAGCAATTTTATTGCATATCAATTCCTCAATACTCTCACATGTGCAATATCGATAAAAGTGGAAATTGAGTTATTTCTTTTTGTATCCTCGTTTGTGATACTTGTTGCCTTCTCAAAGCATCCACACTATCTTCTATCCCTTATTGATATTTGTGATGTATTTTATATGTTTGTGCTTGAAGTTCATGAATGTACAATAAGAAAAAATTGAGCCTTTGGCTATGCTATTAAGCAAAAAGTCTTATTGGTATAGTGCATGGCTTCATCTTGGATATCGTGTTATATTTCTTGTGTATCTTTTTTGCGTGTACATGTTTCTTTGTGGATAAACATCTTCGTGGTATGTCCACTTAGAGAAACTTATACACATAAAAGATGATACATCTCCATTTGATATCTTATTTATTTGTTGTGTGTTGATTGGTCATGCTAAGCAATATAATTCATTGAAGACCATGATGATGTTATTTGCTCATCCTTGTAATAGTCTTATAATGACAAGAGATCACCTCGCCAATGCCTAAAGATTATAGACTTGGATTTCAGGAAAGAGCGACGGTGGAGATTCCGGGAGCGAGATTGGGCACACGAATATATCCAGCTTCGGGCCCCCTCGGTGGAGAATCCATACATGTTGCTAGCAATCTAGTATATGATCACAAGTATGTTACAGGGGGCCGCCGTAGGCGGTGACATAGGCATCCCCAATGGGCCTACCGAAGAAGGTACCCGGGGTTTACTGAAGGCCCATGACTCGAAGAATACAAAGCCCGGAAGCCCAATAAGGTGTCGATATGGAAGATAGAGATATATTAGGAATAGAGACTTGTAATTATACGGGACGAACTCAAAGCGTCTCCCGCTGTTTTGTAACTTGTGCATCACGAAACCCTCGGCTCCGCCTCCTATATAAGGGGGAGTCGAGGGAGAAAGAAAGATCGATTCATGGTCAACACAACCCTAGTTTTTAACAGTCGAGCATCTTTTTCGGCTGAAACCTTCGAGATCTACTTGCCTTCTACTTTCCACGAAACCCTAGTCTACAATTTGTAGGCATTGACAAGTCGATACCTTGTCAATTGGCGCCGTCTGTGGGAATTAGAGGCGACAAGGAGCTGATCTCGATGGCACGTTCAACATCGTCGACATCTTCGGTGGCAAGAAACGCAATGGACGGAGGTAAACAGATCAAAACTGGTCTTGTTGATTTTGTTCCTCACCCTCCTGCCCGTTTGGATGCATATGCCTATATGGAAGAGCCAATGGAGATGAAGTTCAGGAACTTCTACTTCTGCGTCGGGACATAAGGATCACATCATTTAGCGGCACCGATTTGTTCAGAACTGTTAGCGGTTGGTTCTGATTTCTCGGGATCATCATCGTCAACCAAGTCAAGCGATGAGGAAATCTCGTCGACAAGCTGCATCAAGCCCGCCGCCGGCGGAGATCTCGCCAATCTATTCGGCGGGATGGCTTTCGGGTCATTCATGGATTCCGATCTAGATAGTGACTCAGAAAGCGTCGACAGCTTTAACTTCATCAACAAATCCACTTCTATTCGGGAGGTCTTCGCCGATCGTTACGACGGTGTCACCGACCCCGAAGATGAAACACAATGCCAACATACCATCAAGTTTGTGTGATTGGTGAGCCAAGTCATCAAGAGGACGAAACATCAGAGCCTTTCGATGATTTGGGAAATCCATACATCAATCCCGCTGATCTCACGCGAGGTTTGGGCATCAAGTATGTCGGGCCTACACCTCGCCAGAGGTTACCACTTCCGCAAGCAGCTTGGGACAGAGCATCAAGAGCCATGAACGACACAGATCCGATGACCACCACAGCCACAGTGGAAGAGCTGCAAGCATATTGTAACATCCCAAATTTCAATAAAAGAGAGAAGCAAAGTTCCAGAGATCCAAATTTTAGAACTAACAAAAACTTTTCAATTGCATATAGTACCCTGCATAGGACTTGTGCATTTTGAGTGATATTCCACGATGATTGTTTTATTGTCTATGTGATGAACTCTAAAACCCTAAAGTGATCAAGTGAAGATCACCAACCAAATATTTCAATAAGAGAAAGAAATCAAATAAGAGGAAAAAACCCTAAAAACCCTAACATATGGCTTATGCCATTTTTGCAAACTTTGACCCTAGACCCTTTTGACTTAACCATTACTTGTAATATGCTATTTGATGGTTATTACAACTTTGGGGAATCAAAGAAATACCTTTTGAACCAAATCCAAATTCAAATTTGGCTCACATAGAATAATGGTCATTTCTGACTTGTATAGTCTGGTCACCACTTTGAGCCTCTAGAATTCAAATTTTCTAAACCAAACAAATCCCATTATTTGCATGTCATCCAAGTACTCAACAAGGTGAACAACTTCTGTAAAGACCTTTACCCCAAATTCATCTTGGATCAAAAGTTAGAAGCAAGCAAAGAGGAGACTTTGAAACTTTGGGAAGATCACCAACTTTCAAATTGTGATCAAACCAGGCCATCTCTTGATCACCACTTGACCTAGAAATGCTCCCTGGACCTAACCCTACCCAGACCATGCATTGACACCTCTTGGACATGACCGAACATGGCCTAGCCATGGCCATGCCGGCCACGTTCCACCTCGACGCCCACCTCTCTCTCTCTCTGCAACTCCAGCCCGAGCCACCTTGCCAAACACGTCGCCCATGATCTCAGGAGATCGCCCTTACCCGCGTTGATCGAGATGACGACGAAACGACCTGGACGGAGCGCGCCCAGGACGCTCCAGGTACGCCGCCAACGGCATGGGCGACGTCACCCGTGCACGGACGCGCGCGACACGGGCACGCGTCGATCGCCGTATCTCGCCGTACCCCGAACACCTCCGCGCGCCACGGTACTCGTCTCGCCACGCGGAGCTCGCTGGACACGCTCGCGTCACCCCCTAGTGCCTACCGCCGCCGGAGAGAAGCTTCCTTCCGCCATGGCCGCGGCAGTACACGCACCCGCCCGACCGTCGTACGCCCCCATTTGCCGCGCCGTTGACGCTCCAAGGACCGCGGTGACGTTGTGAACACCACGGCGCCAACGCCTAGCCCTCTAGCTCACCGGAGAAGCCGCGCCCATGTCGACCACCACCCTGCCCCGCAGCACACCTCCCCTTCTATAAATAGAGGCCTTCCCAGAGCAATCTCCGCACACCACCATGATCTCCTCTCACCACCGCTTCTCCTCGCACCAGTAGCCACCTCAATCGTCGCCGGAGCTGCCTCAATTGGAAGATCGGAGTCGCGGAAGCCCTGGTGAAATCGCCGACGATCCAGGCCACCTCGAGCGACGCCACTGCTACAGGCTGCCTCGCCGTCGTCTACAACCTCGTCGAGCACACTGCCAACCCTAGCTGGAGCCACGGTGAGCTCACCGACCCCCTACCTCGCCGCGCCAGTGACTCGATCTCGCCGGAGATGACGATGGCCCTGTGCCGTCTGATCCAGTTCTAATCCAACGCTCCCCTTTGATCCATACTGTTTCGGCTGTTAAGAGTCGCTGACGTGTGGCCCCCACTCTGTCAGGCGGCCCAAGCGCACGAGCTGCGTTACTGGGCGTTTTCATTTCGTTTGAATCGTTTCGGCCCACCTAGTGTTCCCGCCAGCCCGTTAAGTTTAAATTCGATTTAATCCTTTTCAAACAAATTCAATACTGGCTCCAACTTTGAAAATCCATAGAATCTGTTTGGCTCGGCCAAATTTAGCAAACTTCATATTGTTAGAAAGCTATGGAAAAGTTCTACAACATGCCACTGGTCTCACCTTGAGATCTGTTGTAGAAATAATGTGACAAAAAGATGGAATCAGAGACTTTTGCACATTCAATTAAATCTTAAAAATCAACCAAAATAGATATTTAGTTAATTCCAACTCCAATAGCTCACATTTGACTTAAACTAATGGTTTCTGCAAGAAAATGGTATGGTAACTTTGCATGATCATGCCCTAGTTTAAATAATGGGCAATATGACTAGTTTACTTAAGTGATATTGTCCAAAATTATTATGCAAACCATATGAAGTATTTTACTTCATTTAAATCTTGTCTCAAGTGAATTCATGTGATGTTTGAACCCCTGGTCAAACACTCTTATATGAAATACTTGGAGATTTAAATCATTTGTAGAATTATTAAATGGTATGAGGTGGTCTACCTCATTTAAATCATTTTCTCAAATGATGATAATGAATGGTGGACTTAGGTCAACATAAGTTCCTGTATTATTGTTTGAGAAATTAAATATTAAGAAGATTACAATGAGAGGAAATTACTCCTCAAGAACCCTATGGAATTTATCTTTCACATATGAATGAGAGGAAATTATTTTTCCTCAAGTCACACAACCAATGCACCTTAATTGAATGAATTGTGTGCTTAGCATAGTTTGTGTGAATGTATATGATGTTGGAATAGCTATTGAATTAGTGAGTAATTATACTCGTATTCAAATTTAGACGCTAGCACCGGAGAATACCAGGAAGAGGAAGGATACTACCAAGAGGAGGAAGAAGAGAACCTTGAGAACTACCAAGGCAAGCTAATACTCTTGCAAAGTGCAAAGCTCCTTTGGAGCAAGGCACCATGATTCTTATCTTTCTTAACACAAGTCTATCCCAAGTTTTTACTATGCAATTTTTACTTGTTTACTTCAAAGAGTTACTTGGATAAGTTAACTTTGTCTAAGTGAATAAGATTACTAGTATAGCAAAGTTAGTCTCAAGCTAGCCAAGCAAGATAGCACCCCTCATGATTAGTGCTAGTGCTAAAATACTAAAACTTAACTACTCTAGATGGGGACATGTGACTTTGAAAGGAATTTGAAACCTTGGAATGATGAGTCATTCCATTGAATGATTTTTGAAGGTGAAGATGACCAAGAGAAGATGGTGATTTTTGATACAAAACTGATATTGGTTTGAATGCGATACCTTTCCAATTTTGAGTACCCCCACAATACCTGATTATGGGTAGGGCTTAACTGGAAGTTTATGCATCTTAGTATGGGTTCCCTCTGAACACACATCATAGGGGTTATGCCGAGGCTGCCTCCATTGTTGAGAAAAGATGTGAAATTGAGGTGAATTATAAGGCCAAGCCCTGTGCAGTTCCCAGGTTGACAGTTGGTCTTCACTGGGAGGCCAAGCTCATGGGGAGAGGTGCTCATACTAGGGTTCGTAAGTGAAAGGTTATGGTTGATGATCCGCGTCTTGTGTTACGATGATTCGGGGTTATCCCGACGGATGAAATCAAATGTTGTGGCACAAGTGTACAACCTCTGCAGAGTGTAAACCTATTCGAATAGCCGTGTCCACGGTTACGGACAATTGGAAAGGCCATACAGTTTCCGGTGTCAGATTTCTGAAAATGTTGGTGAAGTGAATGATGATTCGGTGACTGGTTTGAAATACAACAAATGTTGTGGGAATGACACTAATGTTCCCACTTGAGTTAGTTAGCTCATTAATAAGTCTTTGCTCAAATACTTGTGAACTAAAATTGGCTTTATGAAAATTAAACTAGAGCTTAGCACCCCTTACTAAAATTGTAGCACTTACATTAGTGTTAGTTTGCAAGTACTTAAAGTACTTACGGCTTTGTCCCTGGCTATTCAAATGGCCAGAGTATGAAGATGAACAGAACTACCAAGGAGATGACCAGCAGGACGCCTACGACAACTAGGAGTCTTCCGACGTTAACCGTTGGCCTGTGGACTAGAGAGTCCCTTTATCGTTACGCTTCCGCTACGAACTTGTGTTTGTTCGTTGATCAATAGATCAACTATTTGTGTAATATGGATCATGTGATTCAAGTTGTAAGACATTATGGTTTTTAATAAATGATGACTGTGATACTTAACTATTATGCCTCGCAACAACAATATTCCTGGGATTGCGATGAATGACATAATAGGCATCTGGACTTAAAAATCCGGGTGTTGACACATATCAATATAAACTCGCGCGTGCTGGTAGAGAATTGGAAAAACAAAGGGGATACTCGAGCAGAGAAAAGCTGCAGCCTCTGCGTCGAGCAGGAGAAGAGCGGAGCAAAGTCGACAATCAGGAACCTCGGGAGACAACCATAGAGCAGCTCGTGATAGAGGAAGATCGCGGTTGCAGCATATACCTGAGGGTGAGCAGGAGAATTTGATCCAAAACCTCGACATGTCTTTTATGTCGATAGACACAAGAGGAAACATCATCCCCAAAACACCGGAAGCTGGATACATGGCGACCCAGGCTTTCATATTTGCATCCTGGCCACGTCCTGGAGATCCAAGAGAAGTGTTATATAACATGGCTATGGCAGGAGTTGGGGCCATGGGAACAGCGTTCGCAAGCACACGACCCGAAGGCGCCCCAAGGCGAAGTAGTCCGCGACCCACCGCAGTAACCCAAAATCCTCCAAGGACAGCTGACGTAAGAGACACAACAACGCAAGCGCGAGTTGACAGAGCACGACAAGAAAGAAGAGAACGTCGGCACTCACCAGAAGTAGATGAGGAGGATATGTGTGGGCTCCCTTGCTTTACTCGACGAGTTCGTAAAACTCGGGTTCCGTCTGGGTTTAAGTTACCCGACAACTACAAAAAATTCGATGGTTTACAGGACCCTGAGGATTGGTTAGTCGACTATCTGGAGACAGTAAAGTTGACAGGTGGAACTAAAGCAACTGCCATGCAGAGCATCCAGGTCCACCTAAGCGGAGCCGCAAGATCGTGGATAAAAAAGCTACCAGCATGATCCATCGACAGTTGGGAAACTTTTGACGACATGTTTGTGAAAAACTTTCTATCCATGTGCAAGAAACCTGCATCAATAGAGCAGCTGGGGGCCTGCAGGTAGAAGTTTGATGAGCCAATGAGAACATACATCCAGAGATGGAACATTATCAAAAATTTGGCAGAAAATATATCTGACGAAAGAGCAATAGATGCGTTTGTTGCAGGGATCCGAAGAAAGGACTTAATCGAGGATGTGGGAAGGACTAACCCGAAAACAATAGCAGCGCTCAAGGATATAGCGAATCGCTGGGCAGATGGAGAAGATGTTGTTCAAAACAAGCGACACAGGTCACCTGACGACGACCGCAATAGAAACAACCAAAATAGACGACGCTTTTCCTGACAGTTCTCAGACTACGAGGGCCCTGGCCAGGTATCGGCTGGTTTCCGAGGAAATAGTGGAGGAAATAATCGGGATGACTATCAGAGAAGCAACGAGCAGCACAACGACTACAGGGATGCTCCCCGACAAAACAGGCAAAATAGTGGACCAAGGTTCCAAAGGCCGTATGTATCACCTGAGGATCTCTTGAACGGACCGTGTCAGATGCAGTTCTTTCTCGATAATAATGGGAAAAGACAGTCGGGTCATCTCCAGAAGGACTGCCAAACTTTCTTAGCATTGCATAGATACGCAGGGCACGCCAATGCGCAGGCAGCAAGCAGGAATCCCCACAGGCCAAGGAGTGAGATTCACCTTCCACCTCCACCAGCAATTACCGATGAAAATTGACACCAGCTGCAATTGACGACAGCCTCAACTAATGGTCCTTATATTGATACAACCAGAGTGGTGTCGATGATCCAGAAGGGCAGACCTTCGAACAGGACCCAAAAGGTGATTTCGCGACAAGTCTACATGGCAGAGAAGATGCCTCTACCAACGATTGAATACCTGAATTGGTCGGCACAGGACATTGGTTTCACCATAGCGGACCACCCGCAGCAAGTTCCACGACCAGTGCAGTCAGCTTTGATCCTGCCAGCGGTGATTGCAAGATTCAACATTTCACGTGTGTTCATAGATGGAGGAAGCAGCTTAAACCTTATGTATGCAGATACATTGAGTAAGATGAACATATCCTTGGCGAATTTAACACCAACTGACACGCGCTTCCACGACATCACGCCCGAAAAGCCAAGTTATCCATTGGGAAAGATCAATCTCGGCGTTCAGTTTGGAACCCGGGAGAATTACACAAGGGAGAAGTTGGAGTTCGAAGTCGTGGACTTTCCATCGCAGTATCACACTCTATTAGGACGACCCGCTTATGCCAGATTTATGGCGGTACCACATTCCACGTAATTGTTGTGGAGGCTCCCTGGACCTAAGGGCCCAATCACCGTAAAGGGGAGTTTCGCTCTAGCAGATAAATGCGACAAGGATTTCCATCGATTGTCAGAAACTTTCGGGATGCAGACAGAATACATGGCGTCAAGGTTAACAACTGATTATGATGTGCTGCCTGACGGAGGGAAGCCGCTGAAGGAGAAAACCTTCGACACCTCCAAGAATTCAAAAGAAGTACAAATTCACCCGACGGATCCTAAAAAGATGACAACTATCGCAACAAACATGGATAGCGCATAGGAAAGCACGCTCGTCGAGTTCCTCCGTGAACGCTGGGAAAATCTTTGCATGGTGTCCAACTGACATGCCAGGAGTACCTAGGGAACTTGCCGAGCACCCTCTTAATCTGGATCCAAGGGCTAGGCCAATTCGACAACCTTTGCGGCGTTTTTCGGAACCAAGCCGCAAAGCTATGCTTTCAGAAATTAATCGACTTCGAGAAGCAAACTTCATCAGGGAGCTGCATACAGAGGCCACATGGGTAGCTAACCCAGTTCTGGTCCCGAAGAAAAACACTGATGTCCTTCGCATGTGCGTCGATTTCACGTGTCTCAATAAACATTGTCCAAAGGATCACTTTCCCCTCCCGAGGATCGATCAAATTATCGACTCCACAACGGGATGCGAACATCTTTCCTTCCTGGACGCGTATTCTGGCTACAACCAGATCCGCCTAAAAGAAGAAGATGAGGTCAAAACAGCTTTTATAACCCCTTATGGCGTGTTCTGCTATAGAACGATGCCCTTCGGGTTGAAAAATGCGGGAGCCACCTATCAGACGATGATGCAAAACTGTCTCGCCACGCAGATCGGCAAGAACGTTCAAGTATACATCGACAATGTTGTCATTACAACAAAAAAGGGGTTATCTTTGATCGATGATCTTAAGGAAACCTTCGACAACCTCGACAAGTTCCGCCTCAAGCTAAACCCGACGAAGTGTTCTTTCGGCGTTCCTGCAAGAGAACTCCTCGGATACTTAGTATCAACAAGAGGAATTGAGGTGAACCCCGAGAAAATACAAGCCATTGTGACAATTAGGAAGCCCACGAAGCTCAAGGAAATACAGCAGTTAACATGACATGTCGCAGCTTTGAGCAGATTTGTCGCCATGGTAGGAGAAAAAGCGCTGCCCTTTTACGCGTTCATCAAGCAAGGAGAAAAATTCTAGTGGAACGAAGAAGCAGACTGGGCTTTCGAACACCTCAAGAGCACAATTTCAACACCTTCAATCTTGGTGGCTCCAAAGGAAAAAAGAACCGCTCCTGTTGTATATCGCGGCCATACCTCAGGTGGTCAGCACAGTTCTGGTGGTAGAAAGGGAAGAAGAAGGGAAGATCCATGGAGTTCAGAGGCCGGTATACTTCATCAGTGAAGTTTTATCGCCTTCAAAACAGCGTTACCCGCATTATCAGAAGTTGGCATATGGAGTGTTTACGACCGCAAGAAAGCTGCGACACTATTTTTCGGCACATCCGATAATAGTGGTCAATGAGGCGCCTTTATCAAACATCTTAAACAATCCAGAAGCTACAGGACGTGTCTCCCTTTGGGGAAAAGAGATTTCCCCTCGGGACATCATGTATGAAAAACGAAAAAACAATAAAGTCGCAAATTCTGCCAGATTTCGTTGCGGAGTGGATGGAGCTGCAAAACACGGGACCCCCTGATTTGTCGAGTACTTGGACCATGAACTTCGATGGGTCCAAGAGAGTAGAAGGAGCTGGAGCCGGGGTGATATTAGTGTCACCCCAAGGAGACAAGATGAAATATGTAATGCGGATGACGTTCCCCAATGCATCCAATAGTGAGGCAGAATATGAAGCACATATCCATGGGATGACGATGGCGAAAGCATGTGGTGCAACTTGACTGAAATTTTTTGGCGACTCCCAGTTGGTGGCTCAACAGGTGATGAACCAGTGCGATGCAGTCAATGACAACATGATAGCATACAAGGAGGTATACAATGAACTTGAGAAAATCTTTGATGGATGCGAAGTGAACCATATCAGCAGACTTAGCAACGAGGAAGCCGATGTTTTGGCAAATATCGGGTCACAATGTTTAGCAATACCACCTGGCGTAGTTTGGGAGGAGATAAGTGAGAGATGAACGAAGGCGAAGAAAACACCGAAGCAGGCGAAGAAGAAAGAGAAGCCTGAGAAAGATTCGGGGGCTCCAGCAGTCCTAGATGCAAATACATCGGAAGATGAAGAGGAACAACACGAGGTTATGATGGTGCAAGTTCCTTGGATGCAAGTCTACATAGCATATATCTTAAGGAAAGAAATACCTAAAGATCCGGTAGAAGCAAGGCGAGTTATTCGACGATCTAAAGCCTTCACCGTGGTCAAGGGAGAGCTGTACAAGCGGAGTATATCGGGAGTATTGCAAAGGTGCGTTACACCCGAGGAAGGGAGAGTTATACTAAAGGATGCACATGAGGGAATATGCGGCCACCACGCAAGCAGCCGAGCGATAGCAGCCAAAGTCTTCAGGGCAGGATTCTACTGGTTAACAACGGTGGAGGTTGCAAAAAACATAGTGTGGATTTGTGATGCGTGTCAAAGATTCGCGGCAAAACCTCATTCTCCGGCAGCAAAGTTGATGCCAATACCATTGGCCTGGCCTTTCGCCCAATGGGGTCTCGACATGGTGGGGAAGCTACATAAGGCTTGGCCAGGAGGATACGTATATATGCTCGTGGCTGTTAACAAGTTCACCAAATGGATTGAAGCAGTACCAGTAACCTCGGTAGATGCAGCATCGGTGGTGAGCTTCATCAAAGGCATAGTCTTTAGATTTGGTGTCCCTCACAACATAGTTACGGACAGTGGAAGCAATTTTACCTCCAAGGAATTCAAGGCATATTGTGTAGAAGTAGGTATCAAATTACACTTTGCATCGGTGGCGCACTCGCAAACCAATGGCCAAGTCGAAAAAGCAAACGGCATCATTTGCAACGGTATCAAAAAACGGCTGTTAACACCATTGGAGAAAGCTCGACATACTTGGCCAAATAAGTTTCCTAGCGTGCTATGGGACATACGGACAACACCCAATACAGCAACACAGGAAACTCCATTCTTTTTGGTCCATGGAGCCGAGGCGGTGCTCCCGATAGAAATATAACACAACTCTCCGAGAGTGGAGGAATATGATGAAGAAACTTCGAGAAAGGCGCTGGAGGAAGATGTTGATGCACTCGACGAAGCTAGAGATGAGGTGTTGTCAAGAGTCACCAAGTATCAGCAGGACCTGAAAAATTACCATAGGCGACGTTTGCGACCGAGGTCCTTCCAAGTTGGTGACCTGGTTCTTCGGCTTACACAGGAGAGCCATGAAAAATTCGAGTCACCCTGGGTAGGACCATACATCGTCACCGAGGTGATGGCAGGAGGAGCATACAGATTGAAGGACAAGAAGACAGGGGTCACAGAACCAAACCCCTGGAATGTGGCGCAACTTCGGCGTTTTTACGCGTAGAAGTCAAAATAGAGTTATACATGTAAACATACAATATACTGAAAAGCTCGCGAGTTTTCAGACACACTCTTTTCCTTTCAGGCACCGAGTGGGGCTAAAAGGTTTTTAATGAGGCGGGCTCGCGATGCTGCAATATAGTAAAATATTAGTGATATACATTTTCTTCGTCAAGACTTGGGAGCTTACAACCCGCAAATTTAACAATATATACTTGATACTTCCAATATATAATTCAATAACTACTCGCCTTTGTTCAAACACCTAGCGAGTAATAAACATACATATCCCCACCGAAACACTCGGGGGCTAGAGAAAAAGAAAAATACTGAGACTATACATAATTCTCACAATATACAAGATTTCTCAACAGTATACTGTGACAGGGCTCATATCAAGTCATCTATATTTATCTTTTCGTCTTCCGCAGAAGCACCCATGGTATAAGCATAATGGTATTCAGTGAAGAAATCTGCATCCATCTGAAGAAGATCCTCAATCATTTTCTCAGCTACGGGTGTTACCGCGTCATTGATCTTCTCGATGTTCCTTCTCCTTTGTCTCAGTCGGGCGTGGCAGAGATCGACAACGTTGGACACATCCAATTTCGGGTAGTAGATTTGCAGCATGATCAAGGAAAATCTGGCACCAGCCATTGATTGGGCCTTCACAAATCCGTGGATTCGACGAACACTCTTGAATTTGTCCATCAATTCAGGAAGAGTTTTAGCCTGGACATTCTGAAGAAACATAGCATTGTAAACCATGGACAACGTCTTCGTGCAGAAATTGAGATATTCCCGAACCTAAGCAGCGCGGTCTTGAAATCGCACTATTTGTCGGTTGCGGTCTTGATTAGACCAAAAGCTGGCATCATTCTGTAGAGCAAGTTGAACAAGAACCTCGGATCTTGCATCAACATGTTGATCTTCGGCAGCAACATCCAAAAAAGAGCCTAAACACATTAAAAGAAACAATGGAGTGTGAAAATGGCACATACAGATAGTAAAAGGAGTAATGAAGTGCAACATACCGCTAAATCTAGGCTTGCGTCAATCATTAAGTCAAGCATATAATTTTCTCGAGAGGTAGCTTGTGAAGCTTCAGCCACTGCAATTTCTTTTGAGCCTGACGAAGTGCGATTTCTTCGCGTTCAGAGGATTTGCGGGATTGGTCCATGACAGTTATGGCTTGCTTCTTCATGGCTTGAAGTTGTTGTCGAAGTTCAGCCAGTTCTTGTTGCATTGAGTCAGCGTATGAAGAATCGTCCAATAAACACCACCAGGAATTCGTCGAGAGCAAGACACGGCAGGAGAAGAAGAGGATGGTCCACCAGCCTCAGAGTAGTTATCGAATACGAACTGGAAGAAGGAAATATCGACATCAATCATTCAAAAATAATTCTCCTTTTTCATTGATAGTTGAGATATTTACATCATTTGGGTCCATTACAAAAGCTGGTTTCTACGATTGTCGCAACTCATAAGGATAGCGACAACTACAAAAGAGAAAAAAAATACAAGGGGTAGGTTGGTCTACTTGACCTCCGGTTTGGCAGTGCTAGCAGATGTAGAAGTCTTGTGCCCCAGGAAGGCGAGGATTTTCTTCGAGTGAGGCTTTGCAGCCTTCACCAGAGTCTTCCACTTTTCCTTGTTCATTCCCTTGGGGTCGCCAACCTTTGCCCAGTCGACGTCTTGGCGACTGTCGGCAACCAGAGCAACCGTTCCTTCGACTCCGACCTTCAAACTTTCCTACCGGTAGGCCAAGGCAAGATCTTCCTGAGGAAGGAAGCGCCTGGCAAGTTCGGAGAAGGTTTGCGGCTGCGTATGCTTGGGGAAGAAATGGGGGAAGAGGCGTGTGAACGCAGCTCGTGTATCGGAAATATTGGTGCGTGCCAGATCCCCGTGCAGCTCGAGGATTGAGAGGGTGTCGAGAAGACGATCCTCCTCAACCTCATGCAAGGTGAAATCTTCACCCATTTTTCCCGCTGGAGCAAAATTCGAGTTCATCAAAATACGCGGAGAATCAATTTCAGGAGAAGCTTGGATGATAAGAGTAAAAAACTTACTAGCAAACCGCCGGTTTTGAGTCTCCAAACGAGCAATGATAGCGTTTCCGCGCGCTATCTGTTGAGAGACCTTGTCACTTAAGGCATTTTTCAGCCTTGTGAAGCCTTTGCCAAAGGTCTTCAACAGTAGTGGCTTCTTGTTCAGCCTTCTCGCGAGCTTTCTCGCTTTGATCAAGCTTAGCGGCAAGCTCCTCAGCATGTTTCTCGGCTCGCCCGAGGTTCTCTGAAGATACAAAGGAAGAAATCAGTTTTGATACAAAATAATTTTGCCGACGAAAAAATGGAGCACGGATAGTAAAGTAGATATTACCCCTCAGATCTTCGGCGGAGTCACGAAACCCAATAAATTGGGTACCAATTTTTATGAGGTGCTTCATCAAAGGCTGTACACAGTGTCGAGTAAAAGTTTAGAAGAGAAAAAATTTGGTGGATGATCAAAAAAGAGACTTTCAAAGAAAAATAGTAAATCGAGTATAGCAGGAAAACGTACATCTTCCAAAACGGAAGTCGAAGGACCCCCGCAACAACCGCATGGCCATTGTCAGCCTCGATCCTTGCTCTCTTTGGTGAAGGGGCTCGGGGGATGGCTATAGGAGGCGAGGTTTCCATGTCCTGTTGAGGGGGAGGCGAGGATTCCTCGGCAGCACGGCGATCTTCAGAGAGAACCAAGGTTTGGGAGGTACTCGTAAGAGCCGCACCAGGAACCTTAGTTTCTTCTTTTTCTTTGTCGTCGCCGCTATCAACATAGAAAAGTGAGTGCGTAAATACAAAAAAGAGGAGTGAAACAAGTAAGGATGGTGAAGAAACTTACGAGCTAACAGAGCCTGCATCGTCATAAGGGTTGAAGGCACCCTCTTCCTCGGGTGACGTTTCTTCGACAGCAGGTTCCGTAGGCTTCGAGGTGCCAGAATCTTCGACTTCATTCCTTTTCCTCTTGCTCCTTGGAGACACAACGGAAGGAGGAGAGTGGCCTGATTCAGTAGGCTCCGATTCAGATTTTTCAGAGGAAGTCGTGGATTTGTTAGATCCCGCAACTTCACTCTCAGGACGAGAGGGGTCTTACGAGTCGTCATTAACAACAGCTCACTCATCCACTTCTCCACCTTCAGGAAGAGGGGGAAGGCAAGATAAAATTTGGTGGTTCTGCAAGAAGAAAAGGCAAGGTCAAGGTCAAGATAAAACATTAGATGAGAAAGTAGTCGAAAAAATAAAGTACAACTCGAAAGACAAAAGTTAATTATTTCGGGAAGGGCGTGGCTGCCACTATACGGCTCCATGCGGCAGGAGGTTGGAACATCGTTTTTCTTGCTTAGCGAAAACATCAGACGAGCTTCTCCAAATCCTTCACATAAAGATCCTTGGATAGGTGGTCAACATCCTTCTCGCCAGCATACATCCAAAGTGGGTTTTTGTGAGCCTGCAGAGGCTGCACCCTGATCCTAAGGAAGTATGCCGTAATTTGGACACCCAACAGGTCTTCACCGCGGGTGTTCTGCAGCTCGTGGATGCGCTTCATCAGAGCATCGGTAGCTGACTTTTCTTCGGCAGTAGCTTCAGCGTCCCAGGATCGGCGCCTGAGGATTCTTGCAGCACCATCAAAGGGAGCAATATTGTATTCTTGAGAGTTGATGTACTCCTCCTGGATGTACATCCATCTTCCGCGCCACCCTTGGACGGAGTCGGGGAATTTGATGTCGAAGTAGTCGACATCGGGATGGACGCAGATGACAACACCGCCCACATTGTAGGCGATATTGCGGGATCTGTTGCGGCAAAGATAGAAGATGCGCTTCCACAGGCCCCAATGAGGATGGGTCCCGAGGAAGCACTCACACAGGGTGATGAAAATCGAGATGTGGAGGATGAAGTTAGGGGTTAGCTGATGTAGCTGAATCCCATAGATTAAAAGCAGTCCACGAAGGAACTCATGGATGGGGGTGGACAGGCCGCGAATGAGGTGGTCGATGAATGTTACCCGGTATCCGATGCGCGACGTAGAGAAACTCTCGTCGCCGGGAAAGATCAGCGCGTTTTTCTTCTTCAGCAGCCCGAGCTTCTTGAGAGTGCTCACATCTTGGTTCAAGATCTTGGATCTCTCCCATCTAGAGATTTCCATCTCCTATGTTGGCATGTTGGTTCCTGGAGCGGTGTGCTTGGTTAGTTTTATGCGCGGTGGCATCAAGGAAAGTGTTGGGGAGAATAGAGATGAGCGGAAGCGTGAGGAGCTTGGGGGACAGCAATGGCGATTTTTGAAGAGAAGCGAAAGTTGAGCGGCGCAGCGAAGGGAAAGATTGAGGACGAAGGGGGATATTTATACCAAGTAATCGATCCGTCGCACCATTGGATAAAAAGGAAATGGATCTGACGCCCTACACGTGTCGTCAGGGGTATAATAGTCTTTTCACTACGAAGTTACTGGACAGGTGCTACACATCGCGTGCCAGGAATTATGGAGGACGTGTGTTCTCCACTTGCGCAACGTGTCATTGACGCAGGGTTTTGGACCCACAGATCAGCGAAGTGATAGGACTCGCGCCTTTCCAATGTGAAGGTCGTGGCCCTCGTCAGCATTGACGTCACCACAACAAAATAGCGACTGGTTTTCTTTCAAAATAGCGGCAGGAAAAATTATCCAAATAGAAGAAATTCGGGAGCTTTTGATCAAATACAAGTATTTGTCCAAATGCTCGGGGGCTACTTTTATCAGAAGTTTTATTTTTACTTTTGATAAGAGGATAATGTGAACATGTATATAGATGGTTCCAAGAAGACAAAAGTTGAGCCTACAACCAAGTATAAATACTCGACTGTAGCCTCGGGGGCTACTCCCATCGGGAGCGCTGGTCGCGCACCCGATAGAAATGAAAAAGATGGGAAACTAACAATATAGAGACAAGACATCAAAAGAGTGAGCCTACATCCAAGTACAAGCACTTGGCTGTAGCCTCGGGGGCTACTCCCATCGGGAACGCTGGTCGCGTACCCGATGAAATATAAGGAGTCAAATTGAACATATTCGAGTTAAAATATAACTCTTCATATACTCCCATCGGGAGGTCAAGATAGTAAGTCATCATATGACTCGAGTAAATATGCCATTCCAGCAGCCGAAAAAGGCACTCGACAATATATTCTCAGAGCGCGTCCGTCGCGAATAAATCTCAGAATACCGTAATACTTTACGAAGGTAAGACCCCAGGATCCGTCCTGCATGGCGTGGTATCGCACATGAATGCGTTCTGCTAATTTTTTCCGTATGAACATATGCGAAGAAAAATTCTAACGGATGCGTTAGGTACCCGATAAAATATGACTGGAGTTCGGCATATGGTAAGACCTTAAGCGGCACATGTCGAATTACGCCAGTATACCGGGGTCGAGTCCATGGACTTGACCTTGAAGTAGGTTTTTGCGGGATTGCCACGAGAGCAGTTAACTGGTACCTGATCCGTCAGATGAACTAGCCCCATTTACCATTATTCCTGTGCAATATATACCTATTTTATGAAAATTGTTTAATGACTCGAAGAAATTATGTGTTAATTGTAATGATGGAGATTTTACTCGATTCTCCGATTCAAGCAAAATCTCGGGGGCTACTGACGTAGGCATCCCCAATGGGCATGCCGAAGAAGGTACCTGGGGTTTACTGAAGGTCCATGACTCGAAGAATACAAAGCCCGAAGCCCAATAAGGTGTCGATATGGAAGATAGAGATATATCAGGAATAGAGACTTGTAATTATACGGGACGAACTCAAAGAGTCTCCCGCTGTTTTGTAACTTGTGCATCACGAAACCCTCGGCTCCGCCTCCTATATAAGGGGGAGTCGAGGGAGAAAGAAAGATTGATTCATGGTCAACACAACCCTAGTTTTTAACAGTCGAG
Organism: Lolium rigidum; assembly: GCF_022539505.1. Classification (NCBI taxonomy): domain Eukaryota; kingdom Viridiplantae; phylum Streptophyta; class Magnoliopsida; order Poales; family Poaceae; genus Lolium; species Lolium rigidum. The sequence goes on from NC_061511.1 coordinate 87,675,832, forward strand.
CATCTTTTTCGGCTGAAACCTTCGAGATCTACTTTCCTTCTACTTTCCACGAAACCCTAGTCTACAATTTGTAGGCATTGACAAGTCGATACCTTGTCAGGTGGAACTATGTTGTCTATCTCTTGTCCTATTGCCATCCTCTCTATATGGGTGCCCTGGCTAGCTTTATATATGCAACTAGGCTAGGGTTTTACAAGAGTCCTAGTCGACTACTTCTTTGGGTTGCCTTCTTGGGCCTTCTTCACATTGGGCTGAGCCGGGTATGATAATAATGGGTACCCAAAAGGTATGCCCATGACAGTAGCCCCCGAGTGTCTAGGGAAGTCGAAGACTTGCATAGAGACTCCAATCGTAATCATCTCCGAAATCGAAGAAATACAAGGTGAGGCCATTAATCCGGAAATACATCAGGTCAATGTCGTAGATCATGTGTGGCGTAGACGTTGTCGACAATTTTCGAAGTTATTTTTCTATCGGGTGCGCGACCAGTGCTCCCAATGGGAGTAGCCCCCGATCTATGGGCAGGTGTTTGCACCTAGGCATATACTCAAGTTGTACTACTCGATGAAGAACTGATCATATTCCTGGGCACAACCCCTCTTTTTACCGACTCATGCTGGAGAACTTGATGAAATCCATGTGCTCCCGATGGGAGTAGGCTCCACTCGAGTAATAGAGTCAAGTTGAGTCTACAAACCGTGATACATTTACCATGGAGATGCAGAATCGGGTTGAACCTCTGACTTTTCTTCTTGATTTTTTTGACTCCAAGCCATTGCCATTTTTATTCGACATCTATATTATACAGGGATGTTGGTAAATGAGGTTGGTTCATCTGACGGATCAGGTAACAGTTAATTGCTCTTGTGGAAAATCCGTATAAACCTACTTCAAGTTCGAGTCCCGGACAAGAACCTAGGATACTGGCGTAATTCAGGACGTGCCGCTTTAGGACTTATCGAAAACTGAATCCCAACTAAGTTATTGGGTACCCAACGCGTCCGCTGGGATTTTCTTCACATCTATTGATGTGGATAAAGTGGGAGAGCGCATTCGGGTGCGATGCCATGCCACACAGGATAGATCCTGGGGTCTTACCTTCATGACCCTTTTACAAATCACGGCTTTTAGAGTTTTTACCGCGGCGGACGCGCTCATAGAATATATTATCGAGTGCCTTTGTTCGGCTGATGGAACAACCCATTTTTCGGGTTCTTATATATTTTCTTGGGCGTGATGGGATAGCCAAATGTATTGGGTTCTTCTATATTGTCGTCGGGTACACCGCCGGTGCTCTCGATCGGAGTAAATGGCGAGTCAATGGACCCGAAGATTTTTCCACCTCTTTTTTTTCTGGTTCCTCGTAGAAGAAAATTTCGTCGGGTTCCTCCTTGAAGAAAATTTTCGTCGAGTTCCTCCTTGAATAAAAATTCGTCGGGTTCCTCCTTGAAGAAAATTTTCGTCGGGTTCCTCCTTGAAGAAAATTTCGTCAGGTTCCTCCTTGAATAAAATTTCGTCGGGTTCCACCTTCAAGAAAATTTTCGTCGGGTTCTAATTTTTGTCTGGTTCCTTGATACGTCCATTTTGCATCACTATTTTATATCATAATTTACTGTTATTCATTGATATATTTCATATTTGGAGATGATACTTATGTTATTTCATCTATTTTGTATATTTCATGATTATTTGGAGATCACGCACCGGAGCCAGGATTCTGCTGGAAAAAGCACCGTCAGGATGCAATATTTCGGAAGATCAGCAATTGACGGAAATTACACGAAAATTCCTATTTTTCCAGAAGACGAAGAGAGCCAGAAGGGGGAGCCGAGGGGACCCGAGGTGGGCCCACCTCATAGGCCGGCGCGGCCCAAGGCCTGGTCGCGCCGCCCTGTGAGGAGGGGGCCCACAGCCCTCTCTCGCCTCCTTTTCTTCGCGTACGTCTTCGTCCCGAAAACCTAAGCTCCAGAGGGTACGTCGCGAAGAGTCATAGCCGCCTCTGCGGGGCGGAGAACACCAGAGAGAAAAGAGCTCTCCGGCGGGCAGGAATCCGCCGGGAAATTCCCTCCCGGAGGGGGAAATCGACGCCATCGTCATCGTCATCGAGCTGGACATCATCTCCATCACCACCGTCATCATCATCATCATCATCACCGCCATCTCCACCGCTGCACCTCGTCACCGCTGTAACAATTTGGGTTTGATCTTGTTTGTTTGATAGGGAAACTCTCCCGGTGTTGATTTGTACTTGTTATTGATGCTATTGAGTGAAACCATTGAACCAAGGTTTATATTCAGATTGTTATTCATCATCATATCACCTCTGATCATGTTCCATATGATGTCTCGTGAGTAGTTCGTTTAGTTCTTGAGGACATGGGTGAAGTCTAAATGTTAGTAGTGAATTATGGTTGAGTAATATTCAATGTTGTGATATTTAAGTTGTGGTGTCATTCTTCTAGTGGTGTCGTGTGAACGTCGACTACACGATACTTCACCATTTATGGGCCTAGGGGAATACATCTTGTACTCGTTTGCCAATTGCGGGGTTGCCGGAGTGACGAAACCCGAGCCCCCGTTGGTATATCGATGCGGGAGGGATTGCAGGATCTTAGAGTTTAAGGTTGTGGTTAGATTTATCTTAATTACTTTCTTGTAGTTGCGGATGCTTGCAAGGGGTATAATCACAAGTATGTATTAGTCCTAGGAAGGGCGGTGCATTAGCATAGGTTCACCCACATAACACTTATCAAAACAATGAAGATTATTTAGCCACATGAAGCGAAAGCACTAGACTAAATTCCCGTGTGTCCTCAAGAACGTTTGGTCATTATAAGTAAACAAACCGGCTTGTCCTTTGTGCTAAAAAGGATTGGGCCACTCGCTGCAATTATTTCTCTCGCATTTTACTTACTTGTACTTTATTCATCTCGTTACATCAAAACCCCTTGAATACTTGTCTGTGAGCATTTACAGTGAATCCTTCATCGAAACTGCTTGTCAACACCTTCTGCTCCTCGTTGGGATCGACATTCTTACTTATCGAAGATACTACGATACACCCCCTATACTTGTGGGTCATCATTCCTCCTTGAAGAAAATTTCGTCGGGTTCCTCCTTGAAGAGAATTTCATCGAGTTCCTCCTTGAAGAAAATTTTGTCGAGTTCCTCCTTGAAGAAAATTTCGTCGGGTTTGTCCTTGAAGAAAATTTCGTCGCGTTCCTCCTTGAAGAAAATTTCGTCGAGTTCCTCCTTGAAGAAAATTTTGTCGAGTTCCTTCTTGAACTCGATAATAATAATTTTTTTATCGAATTCTTCGTTGATGTATATTTTTCTAGGCGCAGTTCTTCTTTTGTCGATCCGATATGTAGAGTGAATTTATACATCGCAACCCCCCAGTGTTGGGTGCGGCGAAAGTAAATGACAATCAACTTTGTGTAAACTAAAAGAACACTTAGCTTATTGGGTACGATGGAGTCGACAGAGGTAGGTCGTGCAACCGAGTCGATGAAGTCTTGGAGTGCAACGAAGAAGTCAAGCCGAAGTAGAAACCACCAAATAGTGAAAGTGAATGCCGCCAAATTGTTGATCAAGAAATAGCCGAGCCCCCGAGCACTACTGGGGCGATGTCATGATTGTTGCTTAGACACCGTGTCACAGTTGTTACCCGGGGCAAAGTTGTTGTGGAGCCCCCGAGTGTTGGCTCCATGGATACGTGACCTGTTTTTTTGTTTCTCCTAGAGAATCATGACCACACACGCCTGGATCACGATAAAAGTTGCAACATCTTCTGTTCATATTTGACTTCCGCTAGAGAATTCGATGAAATTGTCAACTCCATTGAAGCTGAAGCCATTTGAATATCAAGCCATTGAAGATTACGCCATGAGAGATAAAGGATTGAAGATGAATCCAAGATGAAGTATTTGAGATGAATCCACATTTAAGATTATGTCATTAAATATGAAGCATATATTGAAGATGAATCCGCTGATATCATAGAGGATGAATCCATTGATCCGAAGAAAATAAATCTAGTAATAATCATAGATGATGAATCCACTGATATCATAGAGGATGAATCCATTGACCTGAAGAAAATAAATCCAGTAATAATCATAGATGATGAATCCATGACCCGGAAATGGGTCATGTAGTATTATATTAGAGAAAACCAATGATAACCTTATAAGATGACATCTACTCATTCAAAAGTACACCGGGTAGTATTATATAAGAAGAAACAAATGATAACTATATAGATGAACCCACTGAACCAGAGATATAAATGCACTAAGCCGAAGAAAATAAATCCACTGAGCCGAAGAAGATAAATACACTAAGCCGAAGAAAATAAATCCACAATGAATTTTACTTCGTAGTACCCGAGTAATCGACTATATTTGCAGTAACGATGTAATGGCGCATCCCCAAGTATTTTGGTGTATCTTTTTAATTATGAAAAGGCGCAACCCAAGTATTCAGGTGTGGTAAAAGTAAATAATAATCGACGCTTAGAAGATGAACACTTAGCTTTTCTTTATCGGGTAGGGCGAAGCCGATGTGGACGCAGGTCGTCTGGCGAACGGAGTCGGCGAAGCGGACACAACTGATGAAGCGGAATCATGCGGCGTTCAACCGAAAATAATCGACATGGTGGAAGCAGTCAGCATGGAGAAGTGAATCGTCGAGTTCGCGGCGGGCACGCCCCCGAGCGAGGTAAGTATGCACTGTCGAGTTTACGGCGGGCGAACCCCCGAGCATGCGACTGCACGCGGCGAAGTAGTTGGAGCTTGTTCCGATCCGAAGTTATATTGGAACGCAAAAATCTGCGCAAAAATAATAGCATGAGCCAACTTTTTTTGCAAAGAATAGTTAACTTGAAATATAGCACCTAATGATGTTTGTGTCGGATAGTCATTGCTGATGAACTTGTGATTTCCGCTCTGACTAATTTTGTCCCATGTAGAAGAGTAACAATCGATCTGTATGTCTGAAATTAGGATCCTGCTCACGTTGTATGTACATGATAGTTTTTGTCCTTGGCTTGGAAATTCACGTCCACACATTGCTCAACCATTTGTTTGTTGCAATTGTTAAGCTCATTTGCAATTTCCATGTAGAAGAGTAACAGTCGATCTGTATGTCTGAAATTAGGATCCTGCTCACGTTGTATGTACATGATAGTTTTTGTCCTTGCCTTGGAAATTCACGTCCACACGTTGCTCAACCATTTGTTTGTTGCAATTGTTAAGCTCATTTCTTTATCTATGATCTATTGCGAATGCTTGTGTTTTAAATGGTAATGAGGAAGTGAGGATTCCATGTTATGCATATTGTATTCAAATACAATAATCTATGTTATGCATGTACCTTGGGGAGCTTCCTCATTTTATGTAAAACACTATTTTGTGGTGATCATTAGATTTTAATTCACTCGGTATCTTTTGGGAGCTATGAGTCCATGTTTGTGCACTTTAAACTCCAATGAATTATCTAGTTTTGTGCAAAAACCTTAGGGAGCCTCCTCATATTATTCAAAGCACTCTTCTTGATCTTATCATAATATCTATATTTCCCTTGGTATCTTCTTTGTGGTTCATTTGATTGCTTGCTTCATTTGTTGAAGCACCTTAACTTTGTTATCTTGTTTGCAATCTTTGATCCTCGTTATAGTGTGATTCATTCCGATTATTCGTCATTGGATACGTGCATTTGATTCCACTCAAATTATGAGAAATGCACACCATATGGAGGAACTCTCACTATTTTTGCCTTCTAATTTTTTTATCCATTTCGGCAATTGGTGTCAATGGGGGAGAAGTTTGGAGGGTTTAAGGGAATTTGGTTATGTCTTTGATTTGTGCTTAAGCATGTGCGTTTCTTGCATTGCATCTTGTTGCTTTGCATAGTTGAACATTTAGAGGAAACTCCACCACTAGGCTTTGAATGCCAATATATGCAATGAAATTCAAGTTCATTCACACGTGCATATATTATAGGGGAGTTTGCTCTATGTATTCAACTTGTTTGTTACTTAAATTCCTTATATAAACCCTCTCAGAGATATTGTCATCAACTACCAAAATGGGGGAGATTGAAAGTTGATACGTCTCCAACGTATCTATAATTTCTTATGTTCCATGCTAGTTTTATGACAATACCTACATGTTTTATATATACTTTATATCGTTTTGATGCATTTTCCGGGACTAACCTATTAACAAGATGCCGAAGTGCCAGTTCCTATTTTCTACTGTTTTTGGTTTCAGAAATCCTACACAGGAAATATTCTCGGAATTGGACGAAACGTAAGCCCACGATCTTATATTTCACGGAAGGTTCCAGAGCACCGAAGAGGGGCCAGAGGGGAGCCAAGGGGGCCCCACCCCACATGGCGGCGCGGCCAAGGGGGGGCGCGCCCCCTATTGTGTGGGACCCCCAGGACCCCTCCGAGGCTGCCCTTCCGCCTATAAAGCCTCTCGCGAAAACCCTAAAAACATAAGCCACAATACGAGAAAAGTTACGCAGGCGCCGCCATCGCAAAGCCAAGTTCGGGGGACAGAAGTCTCTGTTCCGGCACGCCGCCGGGACGGGGAATTGCCCCCGGAAGGCATCTCCATCGACACCACCGCCATCTTCATCGCCATTGCTGTCTCCTATGATGAGGAGGGAGTAGTTCTCCCCGAGGCTAAGGGCCATACCGGTAGCTATGTGGTTCATCTCTCTCTCCCATGTGATCTTTATGTGATCATGAGCTTTGTATCACTATTAATCTATGTGCTACTCTAGTGATGTTATTAAAGTAGTCTATTCCTCCTTCATGATGTAATGTGGACAAGTGTGTGCATCATGTAGTACTTGGCGTAGGTTATGATTGTGATCTCTTGTAGATTATGAAGTTAACTATTACTATGCACTCTAGAGTTACTTTAATATGAACTCCGAATTACTCTCCATGGTGTGGCAAGTGATGTTGTTTGCATCGTGTGTGATTTCTTTATGACGTTGTGGAGCTTGTTTACTCCGGCTTGAGGGTGCTCTCGTAGCCCTACACAATGAATGGTGTTTGTTATCCAACAATAGAGTCTTTGAAAGTAGCATAAGAGAAGAGAACTTATTTATTTATGTGATCATTGTTGGGAGTGTCCACTAGTGAAAGTATGATCCCTAGGCCTTGTTTCTAAGCATTGAAACACCATTTCCAACAAGTTCTGTTACATGTTTGCTTGCTGCCATCTTTATTTCAGATTGCTATTACCACTCATATTCATCCATATCACTTGCATCTTACTATCTCTTGGCCGAACTAGTGCA
>NC_061511.1:87683248-87749621 GCF_022539505.1 Lolium rigidum
ACACACATGTACCAATGTTTCGGTTAATACAATTATAGCATGGTATGTAAACATTTATCATAAACATAAAGATATATAATAACCACTTTTATTATTGCCTCTTGGGCATATCTCCAACAGTCGCCGCCATTGGGGATTCTTCGGAGGGCTGTAGACTGGCGGCTAGTCGACGATGAGGTGGTTGGTGTGAGATCTCTGGGATGAGGCCAGGGGAAGTGGGCAAAGTGCTCGGGACTAGGGACTCGCCCTCAACTTTCCGCTATGAGTATGATAATAATTGGTGGACGAGGGAGACTAGTCCAGAGACTACCCAAAGTTGATAAATCATGTTCGAGGGAAAATGCCCAAGATTTATTATCAAAATTCAAGCTAATTTCGCCGATTTTGTTCTGCCGTTCATTAGACATCATCCAACGGCCTTGGTCTATGGGATTCGGCTGCTACGGTTGTCATCTACTATTTTCTACCCAATTCCGAAACATCCATAAAGCTATAGATAGCTTTCCCGCTTGTTGGCCCCACCCCATTTTTTTAATCTTTTCTTCCTTATCCCCTTCGCTCATGCTAGCGGCTACTTGCAGCCATTGCTACACCGGCTGAGGTGATCTCTATGATAGGCACGGTTTTAGTAAGACAGACAAGTTGTAGATAGCTAACCATGAGACACATGCCTCTCTGGTTGAGACCGAGCTCGCTCTTGTGATTGGGCTCCAATGGTCGAGGTGAGTCACAGCTGCAATGACGAGAGGTTTGTGTTGAATTAATTAGCACGAGAGGCGTAACTAGCACTAGATGGAGAAGGCATAGTACACATATCGGACACGAAGTCGCGTCCGGCGAGCAGCTCGCATTCACTTGCATCGGTGCGGTACAACAAAGATGATGAAGAAGGATTGGAGCTTTGAAGGTAGTCAGAAAAGTTACAAAAAATAATACGTGCAAAACTTAACCTGTATAAACGCACATGCATGGATAATTTTACATTTCTGCATGAGAAAGACATGTCAATATTCAGTACGACATGGTTTGATTTGTCAAATTTGATGCTCCTTAATGCATTTTAAGTGAAAATTACAGGTTTATTCATTATAATTGCCGATTTTTAACGTTACGTGCAGCTGACTAGCAAACTATAAGTGTGTGATTGCTTGCTTCCAAAATAAGGATATGTAATCATTTTGTATAAGGTAGTACCGATTAGTTGTTATATTGCGGAACTTAAAGAGTTTTGAGAGATTCAACTCGTTGCTACTCCATAAGAATGGTCATGTTGACAAATTTGATCCGAGTGTTGAACAGAGCCAGAAACATTTCAAAAACTTGAGCATGGAAGAGGCTAGGGGTAAATGCCCCAAGGCCAGCCGAGCCTATCGTAGGTGCCGGTCCCGAGGAGGAAGTACCTTAATTTGGGGCGCGCGCGGACGCTGCGGTACCCCGAGCTCGAGACGCCGCCGTACCGGTAGCTCGACCCGCGACGAGGCATGGCGGCGGCGGCGGAAGCGGAGCGGCGGCGGCGGAAGGTAAAGCTCCTGCTGACAAACATATTAGGCACAAATGGGCAACCTTCAGTAACCCATGTTCCATTTTTTTGTCAGGATAACCCCATGTACCACCTTCCCAATAGAAAAATACTTGTTCAACCTTCCCCTGTTGGGCCCAATATTTCACTTTTGGGTTGCCAAGGAACATCTACATGGTAATTGTTATCGGTCTACTTGGTCCGACTTGTCGAAGCCCAATAACTACAAATGGGCCTTTCTGCTCATGCAATTTCGGCCCTTTTCTAATGAAACATAGATCCTATGATTGGCAAAAAAAAACACGGAGATTCTACATAAAAGTTGTTTTTATTTATTTTAAATTATTGGGTTCCAATTTTTGAAACTGCTCATGCCCAATATGAAAATCCTTGATCGCTCCATACCCACATGGATAACGGTATTTTTAATAATTCATAAAGTGGATTTGAAATTTAAAACATATCCTAATAATTCCATGATTTAATCTATCAACTTGCAAGATCTTGGAGAGAAAGAGCTTGTATTAGTCTGCAGAATCCTCAACGTTTCAAAGGCGGCAGTGGATCAAAACAAAAAAGGAAGTAGCCAGAAATTAGTGGTAAAAAATAACTCCAAGAAAGGAAACTTTTATTGTTCGTAGAGGATGATATGCGGGACCCATGAGCCAGCAGCTTACTCAACGTTTCAAAGGCGGCATGAGATCGAAAGAAAAAGGCAAGTGACCAAGTATCAGGAGCCAAAAATAATCCAAGAAATGAAACTTATTGTACATAGAGGATGACATGCGGGTCCCATTTTGCAGCAGCGGTTTCAACGTTTCAAATGCGGTTTGAGATCAAAAGAAAAAGAAAGTAGCCAGAAATTAGGGGTAAAAAAACTCCAAAAAAAGGAAGTTGATTGTACATAGAGGATGACATGCGGGTCCCATGAGTCAGCATCTTACTCAACGTTTCCAAGGCGGCAGGGGGATCAAAAGAAAAAGGAAATAGCCAAAAATCAGAGGGTGAAAAAAAATCCAAGAAAAGAAATTTTATAGTACATAGAGGACTACATGCGGGTCCCATGAGCCAGCAGGTTCCTCAACGTTTTCAAAGGCCGCTGGGGATCAAAAGAATAAGGCAAATAGCCAGAAATTAGGGGTAAAAAATAAATCCAACAAAGGAAAGGTTTATTGTTCATAGATGCTGACATGTGGGACCCATGAGCCAGCAGCGTCAAGGCAAGTAACCAAAAATCAGGGGTAAAAAATCCAAGAAAAGAAACTTTATTGTACATAGAGGATGACATGCGGGTCCCATGAGCCAGCACCTTACTCAACGTTTCAGAGGCGGCTTGAGATCGAAAGAAAAAGGAAAGTGACCAAATATCAGGAGCTAAAAATAATCCAAGAAAGGAAACTTTTATCGTACATAGAGGTTGACATATGGGTCCCACTAATACAAGCTCTTTCGCTCCAAGATCTTGCAAGTTGATTGTACATAGAGGATGACATGCGGGGCCCATGTGTCAGCAGCTTACTCAACGTTTCCAAGGCGTCAGTGGATCAAAAGAAAAAGGAAATAGCCAAAATCAGAAGGTGAAAAATAAATCCAACAAAGGAAAGGTTTATTGTTCATGGAGGCTGACATCTGGGACCCACGAGCCAGCAGCGTCCTCTACGTTTCGAAGGCGACTGGGGATCGAAAGAAAAAAGAAAAATAGCCAGAAATTAGGGGTACAAAATAACTCCAAGAAAGGAAATGTTTATTGTTCATAGAAGCTGACATGTGGGACCCATGAGCCAGCAAAGTCTTCATCGTTTCAAAGGCGGCAGGGGATCAAAAGAAAAGGGAAGTAGCCAGAAATTAGGGGTAAAAAATAACTCCAAGAAAGGAAACTTTTATTGTTCATAGAGGATGACATGCGGGACCCATGCTCCAGCAGCTTCCTCAACGTTTCAAAGGCGGCATGAGATCGAAAGAAAAAGGCAAGTGACCAAATATCAGGACCCGAAAATAATCCAAGAAAAGAAAACTTTATTGTACATAGAGGATGACATGCGGGTCCCATTTAGCAGCAGCGGTCTCAACGTTTCAAATGCGGCTTGAGATCAAAAGAAAAAGAAAGTAGCCAGAAATTAGGGGGTAAAAAAACTCCAAGAAAGGAAAGCTTTATTGTTCATACAGGCTGACATGTGGGACCTATGAGCCAGCAGAGTCCTCAACGTTTCAAAGGCGGCAGGGGATCAAAAGAAAAAGGAAATAGCCGAAAATCAGAGGGTGAAAAAAACCAAGAAAATGAACTTTTATAGTACATAGAGGATGACATGCGGGTCCCATGAGCCAGCAGGTTTTTCAATGTTTCAAACGTGGCATGAGATCGAAAGAAAAAGGCAAGTGACCAAATATCAGGATCCAAAAATAATTCAAGAAAAGAAACTTGATTGTACATAGAGGATGGCATGCGGGTCCCATTTAGCAGCAGCGGTATCACCGTTTGAGAGGCTGCACGGGATCGAAAGAAAAAGGCAAGTGACCAAATATGAGGTGCCAAAAAAAATCGAAGAAAAGAAAGTTTTATTGTACATAGAGGATGACATGCGGGTCCCATGAGCTAGCAGATTTTTCAACGTTTCAAACGTGGCATGAGATCGAAAGAAAAAGGCAAGTGACCAAATATCAGGAGCCAAAAATAATTCAAGAAAAGAAACTTGATTGTACATAGAGGATGACATGCGGGTCCCATTTAGCAGCAGCGGTATCACCGTTTGAGAGGCTGCACGGGATCGAAAGAAAAAGGCAAGTGACCAAATATCAGGAGCCAAAAATAATCCAAGAAAAGAAACTTGATTGGACATAGAGGATGACATGCGGGTCCCATTTTGCAGCAGCGGTCTCAACGTTTCCAAGGCGGCACAGGACCAAAAGAAAAATAAAGTAGCCAATAATCAGGGGGTGAAAAGAATCTAAGAAAAGAACGATTTCAATTGGGCTGCATCTGGACATCTGGGCATTCGAACTATCCTGCTGGGCCTTTTGACTCGTACAATTTCAGCCCACTCCAAAACAGGATAGTTCGGATTTTTCTAATAAAACAGGAAAGTCCTATGCTTCGCAAAAACAAAAAACAAGGAGATTCAGCATATAAATTTGTTTATGTAAAAATAAAGATTTAATTTATCCATTTGAAATAGCTCAGAGCGCAATACACTGTTTATTGTCTGCAAAATAATCAAGATATCACATGTTTCTTGTACGGGGAGGCTGACATCGGGGACCCATGAGCCAAGAGCATCGTCAACGTTTTAAAGGCGGCAGGGGATGGAAAGAAAAAATAAACCAAAAATCTGTTGGTAAAAAATCCAAGAAAAGAAACATTTTCGTTCTGAGAGGATGACATGCGGGACCCATGAGGCAGCAGCATCCTCAGCGTTTATTGTTCATAGAGGGTGACATGTGGGACCCGTGAGCCAGCAGCGTCCTCAACGTTTTAAAGGCGGCAGGAGATCGAAAGAAAAAATAAGCCAAAAATCATTTGGTAAACAAAATCCAAAAAAAAGAAACATTTACCGTTCTGAGAGGATGACATGCGGGACCCATGAGGCAGCAGCATCCTCAATGATTCGAAGGCTGCAGGGGATCAAAGAAAAAAAAGGAAATATCCAAAAATTAATTAGGGGTTCAAAATAAATCCATCAAAGGAAACTTTTATTGTTCATAGAGGATGACTTGTGGGACCGACCTGCCAATAGCGTCCTCATCGTTTCAAAGGGGGCAGGAGATCAAAAGAAAAAGGCAAATAGCCAGAAATTAGGGGTCAAAAATAACTCCAAGAAAGGAAACTTTTATTGTTCGTAGAGGATGACATGCGGGGCCCATGAGCCAGCAGCTTACTCAACGTTTCAAAGGCGGCATGAGATCGAAAGAAAAAGGCAAGTGACAAAATATCAGGAGCCAAAGATAATCCAAGAAAAGATACTTTATTGTACATAGAGGATGAGATGCGGGTCCCATTTAGCAGCAGCGGTCTCAACGTTTCAAATGCGGCTTGAGATCAAAAGAAAAAGAAGGAAATAGCCAGAAATTAATTAGGGGTCAAAAATAAATCCACCAAAGGAAACTTTTATTGTTCATAGAGGATGACATGTGGGACCGACCTGCCAACAGCGTCCTCATCGTTTCAAAGGGGACGGGGGATCAAAAGAAAAAGGCAAATAGCCAGAAATTAGGGGTCAAAAATAACTCCAAGAAAGGAAACTTTTATTGTTCGTAGAGGATGACATGCGGGACCCATGAGCCAGCAGCTTACTCAACGTTTCGAACGTGGCATGAGATCGAAAGAAAAAGGCAAGTGACCAAATATCAGGAGCCAAAAATAATCCAAGATTTATTGTACATAGAGGATGACATGTGGGTCCCATTTTGTAGCAGCGGTCTCAATGTTTGAAATGCGGCTTGAGATCAAAAGAAAAAGAAAGTAGCTAGTAATTAGGGGGTCAAAAAAATCCAAGAAAAGAAAGTTGATGGACATAGAGGATGACATGCGGGTCCCTTGAGCCAGCGAGCTTACTCAACGTTTCAAAGGGAGCAGGGGATCAAAAGAAAAAGGCAAGCCAAAAATCGAGAGGGTGAAAAAAAATCCAACAAAGGAAACTTTTATAGCACATAGAGGATGACATGCGGGTCCCATGAGCCGACGAGGTTCCTCAATGTTTCAAACGTGGCATGAGATCGAAAGAAAAAGGCAAGTGACCAAATATCAGGAGCCAAAAATAATCCAAGATTTATTGTACATAGAGGATGACATGTGGGTCCCATTTTGCAGCAGCGGTCTCAATGTTTGAAATGCGGCTTGAGATCAAAAGAAAAAGAAAGTAGCTAGTAATTAGGGGGCAAAAAAATCCAAGAAAAGAAAGTTGATGGACATAGAGGATGACATGCGGGTCCCTTGAGCCAGCGGCTTACTCAACGTTTCAAAGGGGCGGGGGATCAAAAGAAAAAAGCAAGCCAAAAATCAGAGGGTGAAAAAAATCCAACAAAGGAAACTTTTATAGCACATAGAGGATGACATGCGGGTCCCATGAGCCAGCAGGTTACTCAATGTTTCAAACGTGGCATGAGATCGAAAGAAAAAGGCAAGTGACCAAATATCAGGAGCCAAAAATAATTCAAGAAAAGAAACATGATTTACATAGAGGCTGACATGCGGGTCCCATTTAGCAGCAGCGGTATCAACGTTTGAGAGGCGGCAGGGGATCGAAAGAAAAAGGCAAGTGACCGAATATGAGGTGCCAAAAAAATCCAAGAAAAGAAAGTTTTATAGTACATAGAGGATGACATGCGGGTCCCATTTAGCATCAGCGGTATCAACGTTTGAGAGGCGGCAGGGGATCGAAAGAAAAAGGCAAGTGACCAAATATGAGGTGCCAAAAATAATCCAAGAAAAGAAAGTTTTATAGTACATAGAGGATGACATGCGGGTCCCATTTAGAAGCAGCGGTATCACCGTTTGAGAGGCGACAGGGGATCGAAAAAAAAGGCAAGTGACAAAATATGAGGTGCCAAAAATAACTCCAAGAAAAGAAAGTTGATAGCTCATAGAGGATGACATGCGGGTCCCATTAAGCTGCAGCGGTCTCAACGTTTCCAAGGCGGCATGGGATCAAAAGAAAAGGAAGTAGCCAGTAAATCGTGGGGTCAAAAAAATCCAAGAAAAGAAAGAATTTTGGTTCATAGAGGATGACATGCGGGACCCATGATCCCGCATCGTAAACGGCTCGATCGGAGAGCGTTGAACGAGATGGCGCGATCGAGAGAAAAACAATGCTAGAGAGGCTGCCATCCGGGCCCTACATCCCCGGGCGGTGCGGATTTGCGTTGACTCGGCCGGCGAACCCGAGAATTCGCGATGCACCACGTACCGGGCCACCATACGCGACGTTTTGGCCGCTTTCGTCGGGCTAGGTGGCCTCAAAAACGAAAAAAAAAAGTTTTGACATGCACCACGGAGGGACCAAAAATCGTCGGCCATGGTGCACCAGCAACCACGGCGCGACTTCAACTTCGTCGGCCATGGCAACTTTTCTTGTAGTGATGACTTGTGGGACCCACGAACCAGCATCGTTGTCGACGTTTCTCAAAGGGGACAGGAGATCGAAAGAAAAAGGCAAGTAGCTCGAAATCAGGTGTCCAAAAAAATCCAAGAAAGGAAAGGTTTATCGCACAAAGAGGCTGACATATTGGACCCAGTTTGCAGCAGCATCATCAACGTTTCAAAGGCGGTGGAGCTCGAACGAAAAAGGCAAATAGCCAGAAATTAGGGGTCAAAAATAAATCCAGCAAAGGAAACTTTTATCGTAAAAAGAGGCTGACATGTGGGACCCATGACCAAGCAGCGTCCTCCACGTTTCTAAGGCGGCAGGCGATCGAAAAAAGGCAAATAGCCAGAAATTAGGGGTCAACAATAAATGCAACAAAGGAAACTCTTATGGTTCATAGAGGCTGATGATGTCTACGTGTGCTTCTATTCTTGTAGACAGTGTTGGGCCTCCAAGAGCAGAGGTTTGTAGAACAGCAGCAAGTTCCCTTAAGTGAATCACCCAAGGTTTATCGAACTCGGGGAGGTAGAGGTCAAAGATAGTCCTCTCAAGCAACCCTGCAATTAAGATACAAGAAGTCTCTTGTGTCCCCAACACACCTAATACACTTGTCAGATGTATAGGCGCACTAGTTCGGCGGAGAGATAGTAAAACACATGTGGTATAGATGGTAGTAAACAGTAATTGCGATATGAAGTAAATATTGCAGCAAGCGAACATGTAGCAGAACTTGTTGGAAACGGTGTTTCAATGCTTAGAAACAAGGCCTAGGGATCATACTTTCACTAGTGGACACTCTCAACAATGCAATCACAATTGAATATAAATATAAGCACTTCACTATGCTATTCTGAATTACTCTCTGGCTGGATAACGAACACTAATTCACCATGTAGGGATGCAAAAGCAAACCTTAAAGATGCATTCCCAAGTACTAATAAACACCCCACGCCGTCACTTTGAGCATTCATAGGAGGTACTAACACACCACAATTTCATAGAGACATCCAACTCAAATCATAACCCGGTGACCAAGTATTCGTGAAATATAGCCTAAGAGACCCACACGGTGCACACACTTGTCACCTTTACACACGTGGGACAAGGAGTCTCCGGAGATCACATAAGTAAAATCCACTTGAATAGCATAACTACTTCTAGATTACAAAGCTCATCATATGGATCTCAATCATGCAAGGCAATTCACGAGATCATTGTATTGGAGTACATGAGAGAGAGAGAGATTAACCACATAGCTACCGGTAGAGCCCTTAGCCTCGAGGGAGAACTACTCCCTCCTCATCATGGGAGACAGCAGCGTTGATGGAGATGGCGGTGGTGTCGATGGAGATGCCTTCCGGGGCAATTCCCCGTCCCGGCGGCGTGCCAGAATAGGGACTTATGTCCCCCGAATCTTGGCTTCGCGATGGCGGCGGCTCTGGAACTTTTCTCGTATCGTGGCTTATCTTTTTAGGGTTTTTGCATCGGAGGCTTTATATAGGCAGAAGGGCAGCCTCGGGGAGCCCTGGTGCAGCCACACCATAGGGCGCCCCCTTGGCCGCGCCGCCTTGTGGGGTGGGGGCCCCTCGGCTCCCCTCCGGCCCCTCTTCGGTGCTCGGAAGCTTCGGGAAAAATAAGATACTCGGGCGTTGATTTCGTCCAATTCCGAGAATATTTCCTTTGTAGGATTTCCGAAACCAAAAACAGCACAAAACAGAACCGGCACTTCGGCATCTCGTTAATAGGTTAGTTCCGGAAAATGCATCAAAACGATATAAAGTGTGAACAAAACATGTAGGTATTGTCATAAAACTAGCATGGAACATAAGAAATTATAGATACGTTGGAGACGTATCAAGCATCCCAAAGCTTAGTTCCTACTCGCCCTCGAGTAGGTAAACGATAACAACAATAATTTACGAAGTGACATGCTACCATCATAATCTTGATCAACATTATTGTAAAGCATATGAGATGAATGGAGTGATTCAAAGCAATAGATTGCTAACAAAAGATAATGACTAAACAATTGAATCATATAGCAAAACTTTTCATGAATAGTACTTTCAAGACAAGCATCAATAAATCTTGCATAAGAGTTAACTCATAAAGTAATAAATTCTTAGTAGAATGCATTGAAGAAACACAAAGGATGATTAAGTTTCAGCAGTTGCTTTCAACTTGTAACATGTATACCTCATGGATATTTGTCAACATAGAGTAATATAACAAGTGCAATAAGTAAACATGTAAGAATCAATGCACACAGTTAACACAAGTGTTTGCTTCTAAGATAGAAAGAAGTAGGTAAACTGACTCAACATAAAGTAAAAGAATGGCCCTTCGCAGAGGGAAGCATGGATTACTATCTTTGTGCTAGAGCTTTTATTTTGAAAACATAGAAACAATTTTGTCAACGGTAGTAATAATTCATATGTGCTATGCATAATACTTCCTACAAGTTGCAAGCCTCATGCATAGAATACCAATAGTGCCCGCACCTTGTCCTAATCAGCTTGGATTACATGGATTATCATTGCATAACATATGTTTCAACCAAGTGTCACAAAGGGGTACCTCTATGCCGCCTGTACAAAGGTCCAAGGATATCAATTGCATTTGATTTCTCGTTTTTAATAGATCTCAACTTAAGACATCCCTACCGGGACAACATAGACAACGAGATAATGGACTCCTCTTTTAATGCTTAAGCATTCAACAACGAGATAATATTCTCATAAGAGATTGAGGATGTTTGTCCAAATCGAAAACTTCCACCATGATACATGGCTTTGGTTAGCGGCCCAATGTTCTTCTCTAACATATGCATACTCAAACCATTTGATCATGACATCACCCTTACTTCGAGACAAGACGAACATGCATAGCATCTCACATGATATCCAACAAAGTAAAAAGTTGATGGCGTCCCCGTAAACATGGTTACCGCTCAACAAGCAACTTATAAGAAATAAAACACATAACTACATATTCATCACCACAATAGTTTTTAAGCTATTTTCCCATGAGCTATATATTGCAAAGATAAAGGAATGAAATTTTAAAGGTAGCACTCAAGTAATTTACTTCGGAATGGCAGAAAAATACCACATAGTAGGTAGATATGGTGGACACAAATGGCGTGGGTTTTGGCTCAAGGTGTTTGGATGCACGAGAAGCATTTCCTCTCAGTACAAGGCTTTGGCTAGCAACGTTGTTTGAAGCAAACACAAGTATGAACAGGTACAACAAAACTAACACAACAACATATTGCAAGCATTATAAGACTCTACACTGTCTTCCTTGTTGTTCAAACACTTTACCAGAAAATATCTAGACCTTAGAGAGACCAATCATGCAAACCAAATTTTAACAAGCTCTACGGTAGTTCTCCACTAATAGATTTAAACTACATGATGCAAGAGCTTAAACATGATCTAATGAGAGCTCAAAACAATTGCCAAGTTTCAAGTTATTCCAAACCATATGAAGCATTTTCTGATTCCAACCAAATAGCAACAAGTGAAGCGATCAACTTTCGCCCTTGAACATTAAAAGTAAGAATGAAGAACACTAGTGTTCATATGAAAAAGCGGAGCGTGTCTCTCTCCCACATGAGAATGAATTTATTCAGAGAATGAAAATAGCAAAACTAAAATAAAAGCACACAGACGCTCCAAGTAAAGTACATAAGATGTGATGGAATAAAAATATAGTTTCACTAGAAGTGACCTGATAAGTTGTCGATGAAGAAGGGGATGCCTTGGGCATCCCCAAGCTTAGATGCTTGAGTCTTCTTGAAATATGCAGGGATGAATAGACTTTTCACTCTTCTTGATCATATTATATCATCCTCTTCTCTTGACCCTTGAAAACTTCCTCCACACCAAACTTAAAGCAAACTCATTAGAGGGTTAGTGCATAATCAAAAATTCACATGTTCAGAGAGGACATAGTCATTCTTAACACTTCTGGACATTACCCAAGGCTACTGAAAGTTAATGGAACAAAGAAATCCATTCAACATAGCAAAAGAGGCAATGCAAAATAAAAGGCAGAATCTGTCAAAACAGAACAGTCCGTAAAGACGAATTTTCCAGAGGCACTTAACTTGCTCAAACGGAAAAACTCAAAACTAATGAAAGTTGCGTACATATCTGAGGATCACGCACGTAAATTGACACATTTTTTTGATTTTTTTACAGAGAGTTCTGCGCAAATTCGTGACAGACAGAAATTCTGTTTCTGCGCAGCAATCCAAATCTAGCATCAACTTTACCATAGAGACTTTACTTGGCACAAAAAACATGATAAGGAGATGTTGCTACAGTAATAACAACTTCCAAAACTCAACAATACAGTAGCAAAATAAACACATGGGTTATCTCCCAAGAAGTTCTTTCTTTATAGCCATTAAGATGGGCTCAGTAATTTTAATGATACTCTCGCAAGAAATAAAAGTTGAAGCAAAAGAGAGCATCAAGAAGCAAATTCAAAACACATTTAAGCCTAACCCACTTCCTATGAAAAGGAATCTTGTACACAAATAAATTCATGAAGAACAAAGTGGCAAGCGTAGAAAAGCAACACAAGCGCAACTTCAAGATTCTCAACATAAAGAGGGGAAACTTAATATTATTAAGATGCATATAACCATGTTTCCCTCTCTCATAATAACTTTCAGTAGCATCATGAACAAACTCAACAATATAACTATCACATAAAGCATTCTTGTCATGAGCCACATGCATAAATTTTTTACTCTCCACATAAGCATAATCAATTTTATTAGTTGTAGTAGGAGCAAATTCAATAAAATAGCTAACATTATTATTCTCATCACCATAATCATCATATATAGGAGGCATATTGTAATCATAATTAACTTTCTCCTCAATAGTAGGTGGACTGAAAATATCATATTCATCATTGCAAGCATCATATATAGGAGGTAAAGTATCATCAAAGTAAATTTTCTCCTCCATGCTTGGGGGACTAAAAATTTCACAACCAGCTTCCCCAAGCTGAAATTCTTCCATAGCTTTAGCAATAATGGTGTTCAAAGAGTTCATGCTAATAACATTGCTACAACTATTTTGCAAACAAAGTTCCATGGGTTTTTTAATTTTCTCTTCAAACACATGATGTCCTAATTCAAGATAAAGTTCATAAAGATCTCTAATTTTTTTTGTTGTTTTCCATTAAGCCTAACTAGTGAAAACTAAAAACAAGAAAGAAAAAGATATAATTGCAGGATCTAAAGGAGATACCTTCGAGCACTCACACACCGGCAACAGTGCTATGAAATAGCTTAGTAGTCGGAGGATGTGAATACCTTTTACCTTACCTCCCCGGCAACGGCGCCAGAAAATAGCTTGATGTCTACGTGTGCTTCTATTCTTGTAGACAGGTGTTGGGCCTCCAAGAGCAGAGGTTTGTAGAACAGCAGCAAGTTTCCCTTAAGTGAATCACCCAAGGTTTATCGAACTCAGGGAGGTAGAGGTCAAAGATAGTCCTCTCAAGCAATCCTGCAATTAAGATACAAGAAGTCTCTTGTGTCCCCAACACACCTAATACACTTGTCAGATGTATAGGCGCACTAGTTCGGCGAAGAGATAGTAAAACACAGGTGGTATAGATGGTAGTAAACAGTAATTGCAATATGAAGTAAATATTGCAGCAAGCGAACATGTAGCAGAACTTGTTGGAAACGGTGTTTCAATGCTTAGAAACAAGGCCTAGGGATCATACTTTCACTAGTGGACACTCTCAACAATGCAATCATAATTGAATATAAATATAAGCACTTCACTATGCTATTCTGAATTACTCTCTGGCTGGATAACGAACACTAATTCACCATGTAGGGATGCAAAAGCAAACCTTAAAGATGCATTCCCAAGTACTAATAAACACCCCACGCTGTCTCTTTGAGCATTCATAGGAGGTACTAACACACCACAATTTCATAGAGACATCCAACTCAAATCATAACCCGATGAACAAGTATTCTGTGAAATATAGCCTAAGAGACCCACACGGTGCACACACTCGTCACCTTTACACACGTGGGACAAGGAGTCTCCTGGAGATCACATAAGTAAAATCCACTTGAATAGCATAACTACTTCTAGATTACAAAGCTCATCATATGGATCTCAACCATGCAAGGCAATTCATGAGATCATTGTATTGGAGTACATGAGAGAGAGAGATTAACCACATAGCTACCGGTAGAGCCCTTAGCCTCGAGGGAGAACTACTCCCTCCTCATCATGCGAGACAGCAGCGTTGATGGAGATGGCGGTGGTGTCGATGGAGATGCCCTCTGGGGCAATTCCCCGTCCCGGCGGCGTGCCGGAACAGAGACTTCTGTCCCCCGAATCTTGGCTTCGCGATGGCGGCGGCTCTGGAACTTTTCTCGTATCGTGGCTTATCTTTTTAGGGTTTTTGCATCGGAGGCTTTATATAGGCGGAAGGGCAGCCTCGGGGGAGCCCTGGTGCAGCCACACCATAGGGGGCGCCCCCCCTTGGCCGCGCCGCCTTGTGGGGTGGGGCACCCCTGGCTCCCCTCTGGCCCCTCTTCGGTGCTCTGGAAGCTTCCGGGAAAAATAAGATACTGGGCGTTGATTTCGTCCAATTCCGAGAATATTTCCTTTGTAGGATTTCTGAAACCAAAAACAGCACAAAACAGGAACCGGCACTTCGGCATCTCGTTAATAGGTTAGTTCCGGAAAATGCATCAAAACGATATAAAGTGTGAACAAAACATGTAGGTATTGTCATAAAACTAGCATGGAACATAAGAAATTATAGATACGTTGGAGACGTATCAAGCATCCCCAAGCTTAGTTCCTACTCGCCCTCGAGTAGGTAAACGATAACAACAATAATTTCTGAAGTGACATGCTACCATCATAATCTTGATCAACATTATTGTAAAGCATATGAGATGAATGGAGTGATTCAAAGCAATAGATTGCTAACAAAAGATAATGACTAAACAATTGAATCATATAGCAAAACTTTTCATGAATAGTACTTTCAAGACAAGCATCAATAAGTCTTGCATAAGAGTTAACTCATAAAGCAATAAATTCTTAGTAGAATGCATTGAAGAAACACAAAGGATGATTAAGTTTCAGCAGTTGCTTTCAACTTGTAACATGTATACCTCATGGATATTTGTCAACATAGAGTAATATAACAAGTGCAATAAGTAAACATGTAAGAATCAATGCACACAGTTAACACAAGTGTTTGCTTCTAAGATAGAAAGAAGTAGGTAAACTGACTCAACATAAAGTAAAAGAATGGCCCTTCGCAGAGGGAAGCATGGATTACTATCTTTGTGCTAGAGCTTTTATTTTGAAAACATAGAAACAATTTTGTCAATGGTAGTAATAATTCATATGTGCTATGCATAATACTTCCTACAAGTTGCAAGCCTCATGCAAAGAATACCAATAGTGCACGCACCATGTCCTAATCAGCTTGACATGGATTATCATTGCATAACATATGTTTCAACCAAGTGTCACAAAGGGGTACCTCTATGCCGCCTGTACAAAGGTCCAAGGAGATCAATTGCATTTGATTTCTCGTTTTTAATAGATCTCAACTTAAGACATCCATACCGGGACAACATAGACAACAGATAATGGACTCCTCTTTTAATGCTTAAGCATTCAACAACAGATAATATTCTCATAAGAGATTGAGGATGTTTGTCCAAACTGAAAACTTCCACCATGATACATGGCTTTGGTTAGCGGCCCAATGTTCTTCTCTAACATATGCATACTCAAACCATTTGATCATGACATCACCCTTACTTCAGACAAGACGAACATGCATAGCATCTCACATGATATCCAACAAAGTAAAAAGTTGATGGCGTCCCCAGAAACATGGTTACCGCTCAACAAGCAACTTATAAGAAATAAAACACATAACTACATATTCATCACCACAATAGTTTTTAAGCTATTTTCCCATGAGCTATATATTGCAAAGATAAAGGAATGAAATTTTAAAGGTAGCACTCAAGTAATTTACTTCGGAATGGCAGAAAAATACCACATAGTAGGTAGATATGGTGGACACAAATGGCGTGGGTTTTGGCTCAAGGTGTTTGGATGCACGAGAAGCATTTCCTCTCAGTACAAGGCTTTGGCTAGCAAGGTTGTTTGAAGCAAACACAAGTATGAACAGGTACAGCAAAACTTACACAACAACATATTGCAAGCATTATAAGACTCTACACTGTCTTCCTTGTTGTTCAAACACTTTACCAGAAAATATCTAGACCTTAGAGAGACCAATCATGCAAACCAAATTTTAACAAGCTCTACGGTAGTTCTCCACTAATAGATTTAAACTACATGATGCAAGAGCTTAAACATGATCTAATGAGAGCTCAAAATAATTGCCAAGTTTCAAGTTATTCCAAACCATATGAAGCATTTTCTGATTCCAACCAAATAGCAACAAGTGAAGCGATCAACTTTCGCCCTTGAACATTAAAAGTAAGAATGAAGAACACTAGTGTTCATATGAAAAAGCGGAGCGTGTCTCTCTCCCACATGAGCATGAATTTATTCAGAGAATGAAAATAGCAAAACGAAAATAAAAGCACACAGACGCTCCAAGTAAAGTACATAAGATGTGACCGAATAAAAATATAGTTTCACTAAAAGTGACCTGATAAGTTGTCGATGAAGAAGGGGATGCCTTGGGCATCTCCAAGCTTAGATGCTTGAGTCTTCTTGAAATATGCAGGGATGAACCACGGGGTCATCCCCAAGCTTAGACTTTTCACTCTTCTTGATCATATTATATCATCCTCTTCTCTTGACCCTTGAAAACTTCCTCCACACCAAACTTAAAGCAAACTCATTAGAGGGTTAGTGCATAATCAAAAATTCACATGTTCAGAGAGGACACAATCATTCTTAACACTTATGGACATTACCCAAGGCTACTGAAAGTTAATGCAACAAAGAAATCCATTCAATATAGCAAAAGAGGCAATGCAAAATAAAAGGCAGAATCTGTCAAACCAGAATAGTCCGTAAAGACGAATTTTCCAGAGGCACTTAACTTGCTCAAACGGAAAAACTCAAAACTAATGAAAGTTGGGCACATATCTGAGGATTACGCACGTAAATTGGCAGATTTTTTGATTTTTTTACAGAGAGTTCTGCGCAAATTCGTGACAGACAGCAATTCTGTTTCTGCGCAGCAATCCAAATCTAGCATCAACTTTACCATAGAGACTTTACTTGGCACAAAAAACATGATAAGGATAGGTTGCTACAGTAATAACAACTTCCAAGACTCAACAATACAGTAGCAAAATAAACACATGGGTTATCTCCCAAGAAGTTCTTTCTTTATAGTCATTAAGATGGGCTCAGTAATTTTAATGATACTCTCGCAAGAAATAAAAGTTGAAGCAAAAGAGAGCATCAAGAAGCAAATTCAAAATACATTTAAGCCTAACCCACTTCCTATGAAAAGTAATCTTGTACACAAATAAATTCATGAAGAACAAAGTGGCAAGCATAGAAAAGCAACACAAGCGCAACTTCAAGATTCTCAACATAAAGAGGGGAAACTTAATATTATTAAGATGCATATAACCATGTTTCCCTCTCTCATAATAACTTTCAGTAGCATCATGAACAAACTCAACAATATAACTATCACATAAAGCATTCTTGTCATGAGCCACATGCATAAAAATTTTACTCTCCACATAAGCATAATTAATTTTATTAGTTGTAGTGGGAGCAAATTCAATAAAATAGCTAACATTATTATTCTCATCACCATAATCATCATATATAGGAGGCATATTGTAATCATAATTAACTTTCTCCTCAATAGTAGGTGGACTGAAAATAGCCAGAAATCAGGGGTAAAAAAAAATCCAAGAAAAGAAATATTATTGTTCATAGAGGCTGGCATGTGGGACCCATGAGCCAGCAGCGTCCACAATTTCTAAGGCGGCACAGGATCGAAAGAAAAAGGAAAGTGACATATGGGTCCCATGTTGTAGCAGCGGTCTGAACGTTTCAAAGACGGAATGAGATCGAAAGAAAAAGGCAAATGACCAAATATCAGGAGCCAAAAATAATCCAAGAAAAGAAACTTTTATTGTACATAGATAATGACTTGCGGGTCCCATGAGCCAGCAGCTTACTCAACGTTTGTGAGTCGGCATGAGATTGAAAGAAAAAGGCAAGTGACCAAATATCAGGAGCCAAAAACCAAGAAAAGAAACTTTTATTGTATATAGAGTATGACATGCGGGTCCCATTACGCAGCAGCATCCTCAACGTTTCCAAGGCGGCAGGGGATCAAAAGAAAAAGGAAATAGCCAAAAAGCAGAGGGTGAAAAAATCGAAGAAAATAAACTTTTATTGTTCATAGTGGATGACATGTGGGACCCATGAGGCAGCAGCATCCTCCACGTTTCCAAGGCAGCAGGGGATCGAAAGAAAAAGGAAATAGCCAAAAATCAGAGCGTGGAAAATAATCCAAGAAAAGAAACTTTTATTTTACATAGAGGATGACATGTGGGTCCCATTTTGCAGCAGCGGTCTCAACGTTTCAAATGCGGCTTGAGATCAAAAGAAAAAAGAAAGTAGCCAGAAATTAGGGGGAAAAAAACTCCAAGAAAAGAAAGTTTATTGTACATAGAGGATGACATACGGGTCCCAAGGCGGCAGCTTACTCAACGTTTCCAAGGCGGCAGAGGAACAAAAGAAAAAGGAAATAGCCAAAAATCAGAGGGTGAAAAAAATTCAAGAAAAGAAACTTTTAGAGTTCATAGAGGATGACATGCGGGTCCCATGAGGCAGCAGCGTCCTCAACGTTTCCAAGGCGGCACACAAGACCAAAAGAAAAAGGATGTATTCCTGCTGGGCCTTTTGATTAAAAAATAATCCAAGATAAGGAAGATATCAATTGGGGCTGCATGGCCATCTGGGCCTTCTAACCTGCTGGACGCCTTTTGACTCGTACAATTTCAGCCCACTCCAAAACAGGAAAGTCCTATGCTTCGCAAAAACAAAACAAAAACAAGGAGATTCAACATATTAGTTTGTTTATGTAAAAATAAAGATTTAATTTATCCGTTTGCAATAGCTCAGAGCGAAATACACTTTTTATTGTCTGCAAAATAATCAAGATATCACATGTTTCTTGTACGGGGAGGCTGACATCGGGACCCATGAGCCGGCGAGCGTCGTCAAAGTTTTAAAGGCGGCAGTGGATCGAAAGAAAAAATAAATCAAAAATCAGTTGGTAAAAAAATCGAAGAAAAGAAACATTTATCGTTCTGAGAGGATGACATGCGGGACCCATGTGGCAGCAGCATCCTCAACGTTTCCAAGGCGGCACGGGATCCAAAAAAGGCAAAATAGCCAGAAATTAGGGGTCAAAATAACTCCAAGAAAATAAAGGTTTATCGTTCATAGAGGCTGACATGTGGGACCCATTAGCCAGCAGATTCCTCAATGTTCAAAGGCGGCAGGGGATCAAAAGAAAAAGGAAGTAGCCAGAAATTAGGGGTAAAAAATAACTCCAACAAAGGAAACTTTTATTGTTCATAGAGGATGACATGCGGGACCCATGCGCCAGCAGCTTCCTCAACGTTTCAAAGGCGGCATGAGATCGAAAGAAAAAGGCAAGTGACCAAATATCAGGACCCGAAAATAATCCAACAAAAGAAATTTTATTGTACATAGAGGATGACATGCGGGACCCATTTTGCAACGAGCGGTCTCAACGTTTCCAAGGCGGCACATGACCAAAAGAAAAATGAAGTAGCCAGAAATCAGGGGGTGAAAAAAATCCAAGAAAAGAAAGATTTCAATTGGGCTGCATCTGGACATCTGGGCCTTCGAACTATCCTGTTGGGCCTTTTGACTCGTACAATTTCAACCCACTCCAAAACAGGAAAGTTCGGATTTTCTCAAAAAAAACACGAAAGTCCTATGCTTCGCAAAAACAAAAAAACAAGGAGATTCAACATATAAGTTTGTTTATGAAAAATAAAGATTTAATTTATCCGTTTGCAAGAGCTCAGAGCGAAATACACTGTTTATTGTCTGCAAAATAATCAAGATATCATATGTTTCTTGTACGGGGAGGCTGATCTCTGGGACCCATGAGCCAGCAGATTCGTCAACGTTTTAAAGGCAGCAGGGGATCGAAAAAAAACAAAAATCAGATGATAAACAAAATCCAACAAAAGAAATATTTACCGTTCTGAGAGGATGACATGCGGGACCCATGAGGCAGCAGCATCCTCAACGATTCAAAGGCGGCAGGGGATCAAAAGAAAAAAGGAAATAGCCAGAAATTAATTAGGGGTCAAAATAAATCCATCAAAGGAAACTTTATTGTTCATAGAGGATGACATGTGGGACCGAACTGCCAACAACGTCCTCATCGTTTCAAAGGGGGCAGGAGATCAAAAGAAAAAGGCAAACAGCCAGAAATTAGGGGTCAAAAATAACTCCAAGAAAGGAAACTTTTATTGTTCGTAGAGGCTGACATGCGGGACCCATGAGCCAGCAGCTTACTCAACGTTTCAAAGGCGGCATGAGATCGAAAGAAAAAGGCAAGTGACAAAATATCAGGAGCCAAAGATAATCCAAGAAAAGAAACTTTATTGTACATAGAGGATAACATGTGGGTCCCATTTAGCAGCAGCGGTCTCAACGTTTCAAATGCTGCTTGAGATCAAAAGAAAAAGAAAGTTGATTGTACATAGAGGATGACATGCGGGTCCCATGAGTCAGCAGCTTACTCAACGTTTTCAAAGGCGCCATGAGATCGAAAGAAAAAGGCAAGTGACCAAAAATCAGAGGGTGAAAAATAATCGAAGAAAAGAAACTTTTATCGTACATAGAGGATGACATGTGGGTCCCATTTGCAGCAGCGGTCTCAACGTTTCAAATGCGGCTTGAGATCAAAAGAAAAAGAAAGTAGCCAGAAATTAGGGGGTCAAAAAAATCCAAGAAAAGAAAGTTGATGGACATAGAGGATGACATGTGGGTCCCATGAGCCAGCAGCTTACTCGACGTTTCCAAGGCGACAGGGGATCAAAAGAAAAGGAAATAGCCAAAAATCAGAGGGTGAAAAAAAATCCAAGAAAATAAACTTTATAGCACATGGAGGATGACATGCGGGTCCCATGAGCTAGCAGGTTCCTCAACGTTTCAAACGTGGCATGAGATCGAAAGAAAAAGGCAAGTGACCAAATATGAGGAGCCAAAAATAATTCAAGAAAAGAAAAATTTATAGTACATAGAGGATGACATGCGGGTCCCATTTAGCAGCAGGGGTATCACCGTTTGAGAGGCGGCAGGGGATCGAAAGAAAAAGGCAAGTGACCAAATATGAGGTGCCAAAAAAATCCAACAAAAAAAAATTATAGTACATAGAGGATGACATGCGGGTCCCATTTAGCAGCAGCGGTATCACCGTTTGAGAGGCGGTGGGGGATCGAAAGAAAATGGCAAGTGACCAAATATGAGGTGCCAAAAAATCCAAGAAAAGAAAGTTTTATAGTACATAGAGGATGACTTGCGGGTCCCATTTAGCAGCAGCGGTATCACCGTTTGAGAGGCGGCAGGGGATCGAAAGAAAAAGGCAAGTGACCAAATATGAGGTGCCAAAAAAATCCAAGAAAAGAAAGTTTTATAGTACATAGAGGATGACATGCGGGTCCCATTTAGCATCAGCGGTATCACCGTTTGAGAGGCTGCAGGGGATCGAAAGAAAAAGGCAAGTGACCAAATATGAGGTGCCAAAAATAACTCTAAGAAAAGAAAGTTGATTGCTCATAGAGGATGACATGCGGTTCCCATTTAGCTGCGGCGGTCTCAACGTTTCCAAGGCGGCACGGGATCAAAAGAAAAAGGAAGTAGCCAGAAATCAGGGGGTCAAAAAAATCCAAGAATAGAAAGAATTTTGGTTCATAGAGGATGACATGCGGGACCCATGATCCTGCATCGTAAACGGCTCGATCGGGGAGCGTTGAACGAGATGGCGCGATCGAGAAAAAAACAATGCTAGAGAGGCTGCCATCTGGGCCCTACGTCCCTGGGCGGTGCAAATTTGCGTTGACTCGGCTGGCGAACCCGAGAATTCGTGATGCACCACGACCCGGGCCACCATACGCGACGTTTTGGCCGTTTTCGTCGGGCTAGGTGGCCTCAAAAACGAGAAAAAAAAAGTTTTGATATGCACCACGGAGAGACCAAAAATCGTCGGCCATGGTGCACCAGCAACCACGGCGCGACTTCAACTTCGTCGGCCATGGAAACTTTTCTTGTAGTGTGAGTTGGGTCAGTCCGCTCCCAGGAAATCAGCCACTGTGATGCGTAAAGGCAAGGAGGCAAGGGTGAATTAGAAGAACATGGACTCAGTTGCATATTCTAACATCAGACAGAAGAACTGGTATGAGGATGTCGAGCGGGAGCTGGACATTGAGGATCCTCGCTTTTGGTGCATGGAGTAGCTATTCATTTTCAAGGACATATATGAACCCAAGACAAAGGTGAGGCCAATGGAAATCATGGATGTACAGTTGCTCTCACAAAATGATCACTTTGAGGATGCCATTTGGGTTACCGAGCGGATGGGGTTGCACAAGCTCATGAATGTCTAGTGTGATTTCAGTATTCCCCCGATTCAGCAATTCTATGCAACTCTATCCATCAAGAAGGATGATGATCGCACCATGCAGCGGATGTCTGGCTCTACTCCCTGTCAAGTCTCTTTCCACAAGTTTGCTAAGCTTCTTTGCTACCCCTTTTAAGGTGGTCACCGTCTCCATGGTCCTCAACGAACAGACAAGGTTGTGCTCTATGATCTCTACAAGGAGAATGGAGCGGTTGGCACTATCACTGGACTGCTTCCTATATATGATCAGCTTCTTCGCTTCTTAAGGGCCACCATTGTTCCAAGTGGTGGGAACAATGATGCTCTTCGAGGTGCTCTCATGGAACTTCTTCATCTCTCATGTGAGTTTGCACAGGATGGTGATGAGACTAAAGATTTCACTGTTGATGTCAAGAATTATATCTTTCATGAGATCTTTGATTCCATGGTTTCTCGGACTTCTATGCCATATGCTCGTTACATTCAGCTTCTTATTAATGACACTGATGTGGCGGAAGATATGAGTCAGTTTCCATTTGAGGAACACAAGTTCAAGAAGGCTTATATCAAGAGGAAGAAAGTTGCCCCAGTTGCTGGTTCGTTTATGGGAGATGCTCGCTCTAGTGCCCATGCTCCCGGTCGTTCAGTTGCTACTCCTCTCATTCAGAGGGAGGTGAAGAAACTCAACTGGTTCCAACGCAATGTCCTTTGCATGAACATTGAGATCCACAAGGAGAACTTCCAGGCCAGCCGTCAGCACGCAGATATCCAGCATACACAGGCGGTTATTCTACACAAGCTCAGTGGTGAGCAAGGTCCTCCTCCTGAGCCTCTTGTTCACCCCGCCTACAGTGGATGACACTCTTCTCAGGTTCACCGGTCCGACATCGAGCATAGTCTTCTAAGGAGCAACATCTCTCGCGCCTCTCCACCAGCTGCAGACAGTGCTGAAGAGTATGAGTCCGAGACGTGTAGCATCGCTCTTCTTTCTTTTTGTCGTTTTGATGCCAAAGGGGGAGAAGTAGTTCTATTAGGGACTCTCCGAGATTTGCATGGGAGGGCACAAGCATATCGTTTACCATTCTTTGAGAGCTTGTTCTCCTTTTATATTTCGTTGAACTTTTATCTTTCGTTTATGTTGGTCATTTTGAACTATGTTATGGGCTTGTTATTTGGTTTGTGAGACTATGGATTTCGGTATTCTATATGGTTGAGACTATGGATTTCGGTATTATATATTCTGTATGTTGAGACTATGTGTTATTATATGGTGTGTATCTTATGTAATTCGGAATTCTATATCACCATATTGGTATGACATATATCTCTTTGTCCCAACCATTTGGGTTTATGTCTCAAGTTATTGTTCATGTTGCATAGCTCATGTGTTGAGGCATCTCGTACCTATGTGTGGTGCATTTGTATTCAAATGCAAATTACTTATATACACACATGTAGAGGGGTGCCTCTATCTTTTGTCAACATGATGATTCTCTCTAGTGATTTTATTGCAAATATGTATGATGTCATCAAACACCAAAAAAGGGGATATTGAAAGAACATCTCTCTAATTAAAGTTTTGTGTGTTTGATGACAACATGTGTGAAACACTAATGTGCGTTGATATAGTGCAAAATTTATTTGTGGTTGAATTTGTGTTGAGAAACAAGAGAAAGGAAGCAGGAAAACTAATTCAGGCCGGATAATCCGGGGCCGGATATTGTCAAAATATTTGGCCCCTTAAAAACGGCTAAGGACCTTGGCGTCGAGGCTCTCAGTACTCCCCTGGATCAAGGCCGAATATTTGTGCTCGCCCCGGATAATCCGGGAGGAGGGGGCGGATTATCCGGCCCTTACTTAGGCCGGATTATCCGCCCCCAAGTTCCTGCAACGGGTCGATTTTGTGAGGGGTATAAATACCCCCCTTCTTCCTCAAGCTCAAGCTGCTCATTCCTGCTCAAGTTCATCCACCATTAAAGCCACACCACGAAACATAAGATTCACTAGATCTCCTCCTCCAACCATCCAAAGCTCTTGATATTTGGAGAACCTAAGGAGAAGACCCCGATCTACATCTTCACTAGAGCGATTTACATTTCCCCTTCATTTGCTTGAGGGCCCCTTTGCTAGTGTTCCATTTGGAAACCCTAGTTGCTTGTGGTTGATCTGTTCTTGTTATTGTTGTTGTGTTGTTACAGCTGTTGGGAGCCTCCGATTCAGTTGTGAATGTGTATCCCAAGAACCTTTTAAAGGCCCGGTTTTCGCCTCGAGGAAATCCCTTAGTGGAAGTGGGCTAGGCCTTTGTGGCGTTGTTCACAGGAGACCTGAGTGAGGCCTTCGTGGCGTTGCGCACAGGAGACCTGAATGAGGCCTTCATGGCGTTGGTCTGGCCTTTGTGC
The DNA here is from genome assembly GCF_022539505.1 of Lolium rigidum. Lineage (NCBI taxonomy): Eukaryota > Viridiplantae > Streptophyta > Magnoliopsida > Poales > Poaceae > Lolium > Lolium rigidum. The sequence goes on from NC_061511.1 coordinate 87,707,926, forward strand.
TGACCACACTCCTCCAAACGTAGACGTACTTACCCTCAAAAGGAAGGAACTACGGGAATCATCTTTGTGTCTCCGCGTGCTCCACTCTCGGTTACCTCTATCCTTAATAGCTCTATTATATCTTGTCTAGCTATATCTTGCTTACTTGTATATCTTGTCATATAGGTAAATTCACATAGTTGCATATCTAGAGAATTTACCTTTGTGTCAAGCCTAAATTGAAAAAGAACTAAAAATTGGGTAGCACCTAATCACCCCCCCCCCCTCTAGGTGCGGCATACGATCCTTTCACCATCTTGGTTTATATTTGATTTGATCTTCAACTATTGTGGCTTGCTACGGTAATATCGAGATGAACTCCATTTACTTTGCTATGATATCATTATGTTATTCTCATCTCATGTGTGAGTAGATTCCATTGGCGTGGGAGATGTAGGACATTGGTGAGATGCGATGTGCCAATTTTATTCCATCTATTTTATGAATTTATGATCAAGATGATTGTATATGAATATGAATGTCTATGTGCACCTAATGCTGTTATCTAATTTAAGGTCCTAGATAACATGATCTCAATAACTCATAGACAAGAACTTGTTTGCTAGTGAATCGGTGACCCCCGAGTGACACAGCCGATATCAAAAAGAATCTAGCAGTACTCGAGGAATCACAAGGAACCACCAAGCTTAAAGCTTTACTCCGATTTAGCCACCTTAATAGATGCGCTGACCATGGCTTTGGTAACAGGTAGAACGATTATTGGAGGAATATGAAATCTACCAAGAGGAGTCTTTCTCTCTTTTGGGTTGCTTGCCTTCTCAGATATAAAAAGGAAGTATCATATTTACTTATCACATTTATTTCGCCATGCACATTCAGTATCACCATGAACCGAATTCACCGTGTGCCTACCTTTTCATCTGCAGAAACTCGTTTACTTCTTAATAGATGTTTACTTTTATGCCCTTTACTTTACTGCATATACAACACTCAAACCCCATCATTTACATTCACTATTTTCCATTTCAATCCTTGCAGTCAATTCACTTAAGACTTGTGACACCTTGGGTGCGACATAAACACTGTAGATAAACATCCTCCTACGCTCCTCGTTGGGACACGATATAAAAACCGGAAATAATACTTCCATGAAAACATGCACGAATGACCTTGTGTTCTTGCAGGCCATCAAGCTATTTTCTAGCACCGTTTCCTGGAAGCTAAGCGATGGGTGTTTGTTTCTTGACATTTATAAGTTTTAATGATCTCTGTTGAGGATGGAGGTTCTACATGCTCAGGTAGAGTTTATCTACCAAATTTTATTAATCGAGTACCAGACTCTAGACGTCTGGAAGTTATTCAAAATTTTCCTAATTCACGTGTTGTAGACGTAAATAGTTCAAGTACCTTGATGGAAAACTTATCCATCACCGCTAAGGCAGCTGGGCCTAGCAAAACCTTAGGAGAATATGGAACTCCTGCAACGTTAGTTGCACAAAATCCTATAGTTTATCCTGATGTAAAGGGCATTGAATATGAAATAGATCCTAAATTACTAACTATGATGCAAGAGAATGCTTTTTCAGGAGAAGAACATGAAGATCCAAGCTTCACTTAACTAAAGTGAATGATATATGTGAGGTTGTTGGGCCGAGGAATTTGCCAAAAGATTTTTTACTCCTCAAATTATTTCATTGGTCCTTGAAGGACAAGGCATTCAAATGGCTACAGGCCTTACCAAGAAATACTATTGCTAGCTGGAAAGACTACATTAAAAAATTCATGAATAGATTTAATCCTTTTTATAAGACGATGCAGGTAAAAAGGGAGATTACAAATTTATTCCAAAATGTTGGAGAAAAGCTTTGCTCAAGCTTGGGGAAGATTATCTGGATTACTTATGAGGGTTCCCAACCATGATTTTATGGACCACATAATTTTACAATACTTTTATGGTAGTCTTAATGACGAATCTAAACAAATGGTTGATGCATGTGCAGGAGGAACTATGAATCCATTGACCTACAAAGAGGCATTAAAACTTTTCGCTGAGAGAGCCTTGAATGATGAAAAATAGAATCCCTTAGGTGAGGTTGAATCAAAGAAAGATTTGCTCTTTATAACCCCTGAACTTATGCCTGAGGTAAAAAAAATCAATGAAAGAAAAAGGTGTATTGACTAAGCTAGAATTGAAAGAAGGACTAACGAACTACACATTATGGTAGTTGAAAATGATCTTGACATGGAAATGAAAAATTGTTGGTATCAACAAAATGAGTTTAGAGAACTAATGTTTAGACAACTTAAGCTCCAGAAGAGCGATATAAATGCTTTAGCGGGAACACTAGAAGATTTGATTCACGCAACTAAGCACTTAAGTAAACATCTTGATATGGTGGTTCAAGTACAATGTGACCAAATAGCTAAAGCTCGAGCTTTAATTTTAAGTCAAAAAGATTTTAGTAAACCTATCTCTACTAATGTTGTTACAAGACGAGGTACAGAAATGCAGGAACCTCTAGGGCCAGTTTGGTATCGAGAAGAGCAAGCTCGTAAAGCTAAACAAATGGAAAGAATGACCCATGGAGGAGAACGACCTTGTTGATCCACAAGATGATATTATCTTGAAGAACGAAGGAAGAAGAAAGATGCCTCAAGAGAGAACCTCGAAGGAGATAATGAGAATCAAGAAGAGGTGGATGATTCTGATGCTGAAATGGTAGACCCAAGGGAAGAAGTTGGGGTAAGCCATGAAAAGGAGAAAGAAAATATAATATCTAAATAAAAGCAGCTAGAGAAGCAAAAGGCTAAGTAGAAGACAGAAGTAAAGGAACCAGAGCCAGCACAAAAGGTAAAACCGAAGGTACCTAGTAGGGATCACTACAAGGGAAAGGCCTACCACCGGCGAACCTAAAAGGCCTATTGCCGGCGCACCACAAGCCCGCCGGTGCGAACGGGCCGGTGATAACTGGCCACTGCCGGCGCACCAGGCAGCGCGCCGGCGATAGGTCAGCTACTGCCGGCGCGCCATCCAAGCTTCGTCGGCAAAGGCCAAGTTCCACCGGTGCACCAGCCGCTGCGCCGGCAGTAGGGCTTCCAGCACTGGCGCATGCAACGTGCGCCGGCAGTAGGACATTTAGGTGCGCCGGCAATACTATTCGAAAATTCTTTTTTACAGCTTTTTTCCAGCATATTAGAATACATATTTGACAGCAGTATATATTTACAACGCAGTTCATATTTATACAGCAGAACATGCAATATGAGAAGCACATAGAGAGCCAAGTCTCATTTCGGTATCAATACACAAATACGCAAGTCTCGTTTCGGAATGGTGATTCATACAACACATGTGCATATGCAACACCGAAGGACGAAGTTTCACAAAGTTAGAAGTCTCGGTAGTCGTCACAAGTGTCGTCATACACCTCACAATGTAGCTACTAACCTAAACTACAATCACATAGAACATGACCAACATGGTCACGATGACCATCATCACGAAGGCCATGGTCTTCATCCGGTTCCTCCTCATGTCCCTCATCTCTCCCGCTAGATAACGGGCGTATCTTCCTTCCGCCTCCACCCTAGTGGGGTATCACTTGTAGCTGTTGCCGCTGAAACGGTGCACCTGTCTCCGACAGTCCTCCCGATCGTCGTAGACTCCAGGAACCCTCCCCTTGTACACGACATATGTCGTCGGCATCTCCATGCACAAGACAAATAAAACGTTAGTACCAATGCAATTAACAAGTGCCAACTCAAATAAGAGACAAGTAATATGAACTAAATAGCATGTGCCTCATACTTTGTCGGTCGAAACAAATAGTAACATTCAGGGATGGGGTAAGTGAAGCCAAGTAGGATGCACAACAGATTGATATTTGTGCTAGCACACTAGGTTCACTCACCCCACCCCAGAGTGTACAAGTGACCAAACATTCTAATCATCGGCCAACGCAATGAACAAGTGCCAACTCAAATAAGAGACAAGTAGTATGAACTAAATAGCATGTGCCTCATACTTTGTTGGTCGAAATAAATATTAACATACAGGGATGGGGTCAGCGAGGCTAGGTAGGATGCACAATAGATTGATATTTGTGGCCATCACACCAAGCCTCACTGGCCCCACCCCGGAGTGCAAGTGACCAAACATTTTAATCATCGGCCAATGCAATTAAGAAGTGCCAACTCAAATAAAAGACAAGTAGTACGAATTAAATAGCATGCCTCATACTTTGTCGGCCGAAATATTAACATCCAGGGATGGAGTCAGTGAGGCTAGGTAGGATGCACAATAGATTGATACTTGTGGCCATCGCACCAAGGCTCACTGGCTCCACCCCCGAGTGTACGAGTGACCGAACATTCTAATCATCGGCGAACTCCAAATACGAGGCAAGTTGGGGTCGAGTAAATGCAAATAATGATTAAGGTATCTACACCATAATCTTGAAATATATAGCAAAGTAAATGAAACTATAGACACAGGTTCACATGCACATCCATACAAACTAAATAAAGGCGACAAGTCGATTCTATGGGAATATATAGCAATTATTACAATACGGAAGTTCAAGGACATATCGTTCAAGCTTTAGCAATAGTGTTCCCGTCGTAGGATCAGGTTGTACGCCTAGGGGGAATGGACGGCAGCCCTCAAGCGAGTTGAACGGCCTCTCATCACGCGACATCTCCAAGCGGAGTTCTATCTCGTCATTAGGTGGTAGACCGTATCCGTAGAAGAACTCGCCAGACCTATTGTTGACATCATGCACGATTATCGTGCAAATGAACTGCTGGATGCGACCCCAGTTCTTTCTAATCTCTCTATCAGGGGCATCCGCCATGTTTCCAAACCTGTCTCTGAGACTCTCTGGCAGCAACATGTCATCTGCGTACTTTATGTACTCCTGCATCTGAAGGATGGCATACCACGTGTCCATCCCATTGTCTTCCTTCGACTGCCTGAGGCAGGGGAAGTTGGTTGTGTGGGTTAAGACCAAGCCTCCTCGGGATTTGCTCTCTACTTTGAGGGGGCCTGCCTTGTTGGCAAAGCCGTGAGAGCATCATTGAGAAGGGCCCTAATGTGGGTGTAGTCTTTCTTCTTGTCCCTACCTGAGTCGAGATAGACTGCATGCGAGTGTTGCGGGTGCACGACGATGAGGGTGCAGAACTTGTCTCTGCGGAAAACACACGGATTAACCTTTGGAAATGCAAATGGAGATATAGGATAGAATGGTGATGGGGACTAGCGAGTGATTACTTACTCGGGGAAGTAAGGGATGAAAATGGAGCCCTTCTTAATGTTCGCCATCGTGAAATCCTCGACCTGCCGGGTGGCAATCGCCCGATCCCCAGCGTTGCAGATGATGCTCTCCCGCATATAGAAGGGGTCCATTATCGCGATGGTCGGCGTCCCCTCCTTAACGATCTGGGAAGACAAGCTAAGAGCAACTAGGCGAACCACACTAAAGTGGAGCATTTGCATGCGAAAGATGCTGAAGATGTCATTGAACCGGATGAAGCACAAGTCCGCGGGGTACTTCTCGACGAAGTTCATGCCAGTTGGCACCTTCGCCACGAAGAGAGGGTAACTAGGATTTTCTGATTTGAGAAGCTGCTTCTCCAAATAGAGGACTTGGTTATGCAAGCTCGACATATCCCCGGTGAGTAGCTTGAGGACATGCTCCGGCAGCATCGGTTCACCCAAGTGATGCAGAGGTCGCCAATTGTTTGGCAACTTCTCAAGGAGTGCCACCTTGTCCTTCTCTTTGGCCGCCGCCTTGTCTTTGGCGTCCTTCTTATTTGGCCTCTTCCTCTTCTTGGGTTGTAGTACTGGACCATCTTCCATCGCCGTAACCGTAGCACGGAGTGTGTTTGGGCTCAGCATCTTTTTGACGGCGGCGGCGGCGACCTCCTCGGGATTTTCCTCCTCGGCCGTTTCTTGAGAATCGAACAGCTTCTTGGAGCACACATATTTCGAGGCCGGCGCATCCTCATGGACAACTTGTGAAGACGTAGGAATATCCCATTGGAAGTCCTCACGTTCGTATTCCTCGGCCTCTGGCGCCGCTGGCTGTTGTGGTGGGGCGCTGACCACCGGCGCCGCTGGCCGTTGTGGTGGGGCGCTGACCACCGGCGCAGCTGGCCGTTGTGGTGGGGCTATGACCACCGGCGCCGCTGGCTATCGTGGAGGGACGCTGACCTGTGGCGCCGCAAGGTGCTTGTCTTTGCTTGCCGTCGACCCCGAGTAGGTGTTGATCCTAATTAGGGTCTTCGGCCATAGCAGTACCCAACCCTTCAGTGAGGCAAGATTCAACGGGCTATCATCATCGGCACCATGCGGTTGATTAGGAGGAAACAAATCCTCATAGCCCGGTAACGCCCGATCCACTTCAACCCGGTAAACGTCATCCTCCATATCTCGTGTGTGCCACTTCTTATCCAGGGGCCGAAGGATGGACCCCCTCGCGACGTATTTTAGTTCGCCGTTTACTCTCATCAGGAAGGTGCATGGCGTTGAGAGCGCCTGCGAGAACATGTGTACGGCGTTAGAGAGAGGGCAAGGATGACGAAACTAATATATTAACTTGATGTACACATGGGTTAATTACCGTGAGGGCGTTGAGCTCGGCTAATGTCGACGGGCCAGCACATGCGGCGGCGGGCGTGCAAGTGACGGAGGGGCTGCTACCCGGCATGGACGGTGAATCCCTAGCACCAGCGACATTGCCGGCGGCCGGAGGAGTCTCCATTATAACATCTTCATTGCCGGTGGACGGCGGCGCCATCGAGTTGCTGGCGTCGAAGCTAACCACTTGCATTTCTGGGGGGGGGGCTTGTTTGCCACCATCATACCACGCGCGTAGAGCGTTGAAATCTGCTTGGACTGAAGCGGCGACTTCAGCTTTGACTTCAGGTACGAGTGTAGCTTTGAGTTGCGGTACCGGCTTGCGGTACCAAACCAGCTTGGACTTGGGCTAGGATTGAGTCCCTCATTTCCTCCGCCTCCCGCTGCTTCCTCTCATTGCGCGCATTTTTATCGGCCGCAGACGACAAGCCGTAGTGACCATGCTTGTAGCCTGTACCGGCGCCAGCCACACGGCCTCTATGCGGCCTTCTCGTCGGTGAATGCTCATTAACGATGTTTAGCGCCCGTACGAGAGGCTTGTCCCAGGCTACCCTGCCCGTCGACGCCTGGGACGAGGAGCCTTCGTCACATTGAGAAAGTTTTTGTCTTTCTTCTTCCTGCGGAAGAAACGCGAACCATTTAGAAATGTTGCTACTATTATATGAACGATACTTGATCTAATTAAACCGGTAAATTGCTTACCAGTTTTTTCTCCAACGCCAGGACCTACTTGTCGTTCGTGAAACAAATTATGTCGGTTACGACCTTCGGGTCCGTGACAAGTTCCCCGGTTAGTTTCTTCTTATGGTACCGGGACCTGATGAATCTTCTTTCAAGCGGGTCCTTGTACTTGAGCCAGGGGTTCTCAATGCCGGCATTTACATACGCCTCGTCCTCCTTCGCCCAATAGGGCTCCTTTCCCTCGTGCCCACGGCTCCCAAGGTTGTGGTTGCCGATGTTAAGCTCCCGCATTTCCTTCCCCCACAACTTGCGATTCTTGGTCGCTTGTAGCTCTTCATTGGCCACAAAAGCATCAAAGTCCGCCTGGGAGACATGCGGAAAGGCAGAGTGGACCTCTTCCAAACCTTTGCCCTCAGCAATCAGCTTCCGCACCATGTACTTATAGCTGCTGAGGTGTTTGGTGAACTTCAGGAGGGCTTGTGAGTTCACAATGTTCTTGGTTTGATCAGTGGAGGCGTAGTCGCCTAGGAACTTGTATCGTGCGTGCAACCTCGCAATGAGCTGGGCTCGCAAATGCGCTTTGTTCTCAGCTCGGAGGTCCGTCTCGTTGAGATTGACGACCTCTCGGAGGATACATGCCAGTTGGTTGCCGTACCCCTTGGCAACATCCTTAGGCTCCACCGGCAAACCACTGGCGGGGTCCACCTCTTTGATTGTGTCTCTGCCGGTGGCGACCGTGTTTTGGCGCCTTGCCTTCCGCGGCCTCTTGGAACCACTTGTCCCGGTGCCACTACTCCCGGCGGCGCCGCTAGGATCGTCGCCGCTTGTCTCGCCGCCACCCCCGGCGGTGCCGTTTGCCTCGTCGCCGCTTGGCGTGTAGGTACTACCCCCGGCGGCGCCGCTTGCCTCGTTGCCGCTTGGCTCGTCGGCACTACCCCCAGCGTCATCCTCCATCTCATGGTCCTCGTCGCCGCCAACACCAGCGGCCTCGGCATCCTCCTCCGTCCTAAAGAAGTGCCTATTGTAGTGCTCCTCTAATTGTTCTTGAGACGCCATGGTGTCTTGCACTAATAGAAGATGAAAACGAGTTAGAATTCACGGAAAAATTCGGCATGACCTTTGCTAAAAATTGGTCATGCCGAGTGCTAGAATTTCCGGAACGGAAATGAATCGACATTCCGGCACTCAATAGCAACTCAATCCCTGTAACAGAAATGCAAACATATACATTTTCACCGGAGCTCAACCATAACCATAACCATCTCCATAACCATGCCATCACCATAACCATCACCATATAAATTACAGTAGCATTTCAGCATATACATTACAGTGGCATTTTACATCAGCATAAAAATAACAGTGTACAACACAGAACACAGCTATGTTTAACTGGTGCACATATAAGCGGAAGACAACCTTGTTTCTTTGTTCACAGTCTAGTTTATTAGCAATTTTCTTTTGCTTCACTAGACTATCAAGTTAATGTTCTAAATCTTCTAGAAAACACAGGTGGCAGCAGAAACAGAAAAAATAGAGAGCAACTACTGCAGCTTGCATTTCATATATAGCAGCAGTAGCAACTACTGCATTTTGCATTTCATATAAACAAATCTACTGCATGCATTTCATTTTCTTTTTTCAAGCCAGAGAACAAATTCAAACCAGAGAAATAGCATGTGAACCAGAGAAATTAAAATAGCACATGTGAACCAGACAAATTAAAGCTACTGACTTTACCATGTATTCTAGTCTGTACAAAAATGAGCATGCAAAACCGAACCGGAGAATGCAAAATCTCAACTTGAGATACCAAGCATTTTGATTAACCAACTAAATCAACCGAGTAGGAGTAGCATGACCATTTTTTCATCATTTTTTTAAATGAACCGGAGAATGAATCCTCCAATTTGGCCAGCATTTACAATGAATCTAAACGAGGTATTCAGATTTATTATAGTCATTTACTTATAACGTGTACAACAAGTCATTTACTTATTACTAGTCACTCATAAAGCAGCATCCAGCTCACCCAAAAATCAAACAGCAAGCAATGAATAAAGAAAACAAAAGCTGCTATCACAAGCAATTTGAACCAGTAGCAATTTATGGCAAGCATGAGCATGAACAAGCATTTTTGCATCTCATTATTGTTATGAGCATCAGCATGCCCACAGCAGCACCAATAAGCAGTAGCAGTTTTATCTCATTGCTTAAACCAACCATGAATTAAAATAGCACAAAGGCCCACATGAGCTTCTTACTAAAGAAAAATGTGAAATTAAAATAGCACTTCTGTTTGATTGAATGCCAGAGCTCCTGCATAATCATGGACTTGATAATTGAAAGAATGCACTATCTGTTTGATTGAATAATGCCAGAGCTCCTGCCTCTTTCCTTTAACATGATAATGATGTATATAATCAATAGATGCACTGGTTTAATTACTGTAACACACTAAATAGTATTGGCATAATCATGGACTTGATAATTGCAATATGGTTGTTCATTTAAAAAATACTACCTATTGCTATATCAACCAGTACCTACTTCATTTGCAAGTAGCATTAGGCATTTTCATTTGCATTTGCATTAGGCATTTTCATTTTCATTTGCATTTGCATTAGGCATTAGGCATTTTCATTTTCATTTGCATTAGGCATTTGCACTTCAGCATTTTTGCATGACCATGAGCATGCAACACCTACACTGCCAGCAATTCATTTTATATATCAACCAATGAATTTTATATATCAACCAATTCTTGGCAGTAGGCATAGAACCAGATCCATAAGAAAAATCAAACTGACCAACCAATGAACAAAAACACACTGAGCATGAGCAGTAGCATTTCAAAACCATTTCAAAATCATTATTTGCAACCAGTGAGCATCAGCATGAGCATTCAACCATGGTGAACTAAACGAGAGCACATCAAATTTTAACCAAAGCATATCAAATTTTATGATTCCTAATTCATACTGCAAGCATTTTTTCTATTCAATTTGCTAAGCTCCCAGGGCATCAAATTCAATTTGCTAAACTATTCCCAGGGCATCAAATTCAATTTGCTAAGCTCCCAGGGCATCAAATTCAATTTGCTATGAACTACTGCAAGATCAAAAGCAAGAATCGGCGCAAGAATTCGGAGGTAGAGAGAGGGAAGGAAGAGGGGATGGAGAGGGGAAGGAGGAGGGGAAGGGATAGGGTTCTTACCAACGGCGATGGTGGTGACGCCCTGCTGCTCCTCTCTGCGATGGTAGCTGGCGCGCAACACCCTCCTCCTCCTCTCGGCGATGGTGGCGACGGTGGCCGGTGCGTGACGCCCTCCCCCTCCTCTCTGCGGCGATGATCTGCTCCTCCTTGCGCGGTGGCTCCGGCGTGCGGCGGCTCCGGCGTGTGCGTGCGGCGGCGCTCGAGATCGACGGTGGTGGCGGCAGCAGAGAGCACGGTGGCGCGGTTAGGGTTCGTGAGGAGAATGGGGATTGAAGGAGAGTGTGGCGCGTGCGAGTTAAGTCCGGAGTATAGCCGGACCCACCTTATGCCGGCGCACCATCTGTTTGGTTCGCCGGGGACAATTATACCCCCGGCGAACCAAACAGATGGTGCGCCGGCAATAAGGTGAGTCCGGCTATACCTGGGACCTGTCCCCCAGCCCCTGGCTGGCTTTCCTTTTCTGTTTTTATTTTCTTTTTCTTCATTTCTTTATTTATTTTCACTTTCTTTTATGTTTATTTTATTTTCCGACAAATCCTATATTATTTTATTTCCTTCTCTTTTCAAGATAATAACTAAGCAATTAATATTAGTTATACATGCATGCATAAAATATTGACCAACACAATATTAATTAGTCATACATAAAATATTGGCCATGACCATATGAGTAGTTATGAATTACACAAAATATGAGTTATAGATTGCAAATAAAGTTTTACATCATCGATTGAGAAGAGTGTTTCACTTTCTTCTTGCTTTTCTTGCTCGTCGTTGAATAATTTAGCCCCGTGTCGTGACTTCTTCTTTTGAAGGGTCGACCTCGTGGTCCTGCTTCTTCTTGTGGTGTATGTTGTGTCTTCGTCCTCGAATTCTTCCATCATTGGGTCTCCGACTTGTCCTTCGAAGTCTTCCTCGTTGGCGACTCCATCCATTCCGACGATGGTCCTCTTGCCTCTCCTCACGATAACACGGCTAGGCCTGGATGGGCCGGTTATGAAGAAGCATTGGTGCACGTGTTCTGCCAGTACTCATGGCTCATTCTGCGGGGTGGCGTTCGTGGACTTTGATTTGTTGGCTTCGGGTAGAAACATGGTGGTGAAATACCGGTCTTCTTTTGTGACGCTCTTAGCCCATCTGATACGGAACATCGGCACTTTCTCCCGAGCGTAGCTAAGCTCCCGGATTTCCTCGATTCTTCCGTAGTATCTAGTCTTTACGTCACCCATCCAGAATCCATCGTTACCCCCGAGTTCTCGTAAGCTACTGTTCTTGTCTTTTTCTTCCGTGTAGAATGTGTACCCGTTGATATCGTACGCTTGGTAAGTCATAATGTTGGGTGCGGGGCCTTGTGACAAGGCGAATACTAGTTTATCCTTGTCAAAATCCATTGGTGGGGGATTAGCATCAATGTGGTATTTGAACCAGCGCGCGAAAGAGGAGTTGTGCTCTCTGTATATTTCTGCTTCCGTCATCATCGGCTTGCCACCGTTCTCTATCATGGTTTTGTGCTCTTTCAACCAAGGATCGATCAAGTCAATGTGTTGTAGCGCTACTAAGTTGGCCCTGTCAAAGTCGAAGTCCGACCGGACATGTGCACGTGCGGTTCCTTCCTTCCATTTTTGTGGCCTACTCCCTCGAACCTGCGGAGGTGCTTGTTTTGAGGCAAACCAACGGGTCCTCGATGTCTAGATAATTCGTGCGAGAAAGAGATGCACTCTTCGGTGAGCTAGCCACGGACGATGCTTCCATCCGGATGTGACCTGCTACGAACGTATCCTTTAATGACCCCATTCATTCTTTCAAACGGCATCATGTTGTGTAAGAATGCCGGCCCTAGATCGATGATATCATCCATGATATGGACCAACGAGATGGACCATCACGTCAAAGAATGCGGGCGAGAAGTACATCTCAAGCTCACATAGGATCACCACGATCTCTTCCTCGGAGCCTTGCGAGTTTCTTCACGCTTATCGACTTCCGAGTTATGACGTCGAAGAAGTTACATGAGCCCGAGTCAGCGTTGCACGGACATGGTCATCCATTATACCTCGGATTGCAACCGGAAGAATCTCGCGTCATCATCACGTGACAGTCATGAGACTTCATGCCGCTGAAGTTTCGTTTCTTGGGGTCCATGTATCTCGCTTATTATCCCGAGAGTAACCGAAGGGCACTTTGACTCCTAGAAGACAATTGAAAAATTGATCGACCTCGTACGGACTAAAAGTGAAGCAGGAGGGGGACAGGTAATAGTCTGGCTGCTTAATCCTTTTGCGCTTCGACCGCCGTCCGCCTCCTCCTCCGATTGTCCCTCTTGGGCCGCCGGATCTGAAGCTCTTCCCTGATGCCCAAAACTTTCAGGTCGTGTCTTGCTTTCGGCCCATCTTTGGTCCGGTCCGGCATGTTGAGAAGAGTGCCAAGCAAGCTCTCGCACACGTTCTTTGTAATATGCATGACATCAAGGCAGTGAGGTGTATCGAGAAGTGGAGTGTAGTGAGTGTGTGAGTGAGTGTGCTGGTTGGTGGCTGAAATAACTCCCGTGTTATTGCCGGCGCACCTGGACCATGGTGCGCCGGCAACGTATACCCCATCCGGCTATAGTTGCTCAGGCCAGAGCCCGGAAACACTGCCGGCGCACCAGCCCAAGAGCGCGCCGCCAACAGCAAATTACCGTCGGTGCGCTCCTGGGCTGGTGCGCCGGCAGTGTTTCCTGGGCCTAGCCAGAATCGGCCGAGCCCATGCCAGGAATTTTCCCCGGCGCGTCTTCTCCGGAGGTGCGCCGGCAGTATGCCTGCATCGTCGACGCGGCGACTTCCTGGTGCGCCGGCACCACTTTCCACCGGCGCACGTCCTAGGTGGTGCGCCGGCACGTTTTGCCTCCACCTATAAGCTTTTTCCTAGTAGTGGATATTGATACGTTGCAAACGTATCTATATTTTTTGATGCTCGATGCTTGTTTTACACCAATTCTTATATGTTTTATGTGCACTTTTCCACACTTTTTAGCATTTTCTGGGACTAACCTATTAACGCAGTGCCAGTTCCTGTTTTCTACTGTTTTTGTGTTTCAAAAAAGTTGTACATGAAAGTTTCTCGGAATTGGACGAAACAAAAGCCCAGAGTCTTATTTTTTCGGGACGAAGACGGAGCCAGAAGGACACGCGCAGGAGAGCTGCCATGTGGCAGTACACAGGGAAGGTGCGGCCCCACCCTTGGCCGCGCCTGGCCCTTGTACTGGTGCCTCGTCGCCTCGTTTGCTTCGCCCTTCCGCCTATTTATTCCTCGTATCGGGAAAACCCCAGGGACGAGAGCCTCCATCCACGAAAAGTTCCATAGCCGCCGTCATCGCCGAAACCAAATTTCGGGGGACAGAAGGTCTCGTTCCGCCACCCCGCGGGACGGGGAAGTGCCCCGCGAGCCATCGCCATCGACTCCACCGCCTCCACTTCGACTCCATGATGGTTTGTGAGTAGTTCCCGCAGGGACTATGGGTTCTTGGCTGTAGCTAGATGGTACTCTCTCCCATGTGCTTCAATACAATGATCTCATGAGCTGCCTTACATGATTGAGATCCATATGATGTAATCGGTGTTGTGTTTGTTGGGATCCGATGGATTGATCATTATGTTCAGTATATCTTATAAGTTTGTGAAGTATTTGTTGCTGCAATATTGTTATGTTTAATGCTTGTCACTAGTGCACGAGTGGCATGATCTTAGATCTAGGTTCTATAATTGTTGCTTAGATTGTATCTACAAATTGTATGCACATGTCTTTGTCCGGAACCCGAGGCCCCAAAGTGATCTCGAATTGGGATAACCGGAGGGGATGGCTTTGATATGAGGATCACATGTTTTCACCAAGTGTTAATGCTTTGCTCCGGTGCTCTATTAAAAGGAGTACCTTAATTACCAGTAGTTTTCCTTGAGGCCCCGCTGCAAACGGGCTGGTAGGACAAAAGATGTTATGCAAGTTTCTCATTGCGAGCACGTATGACTATATATGGAAAACATGCCTACGATATTAATAGACTGGATATTTTGTCTTAATGCTAAATTCAATTATGTCAATTGCCCAACTGTAATTTGTTCACCCAACACTTGTTATCTGGAGAGTTACCACTAGTGTAGATCGTCGGGAACCTCGGTCCTTTATTTCATCATCATTGCTTTTCAATCAACTGCGCGCTGGGATATTTTCCAGTGCCATCTCCTCTGTGTTACTGCTACTACTGTGTTACTATTGCTCTCATATTATTGCCGCATCATATTTCCCTGTCAACACGCCATCAAAGTAGTACCAACTATTTTCTGGCGCCACATCATATTACCACTACTTTCACATCACCCTGTTGCTAGTGCTTTTCCAGGTACAGCTGAATTGACAACTCCGTTGTCAAGGCTTATAAGTATTCTTTGGATCCCCTTGTGTCGAATCAACAAATTCGGGTTTTACTTCCCTCGAAGACTGTTGCGATCCCCTATACTTGTGGGTCATCAAGACTATTTTCTGGCGATGTTGCCGGGGAGCATAGCTCTACTTATAAGTTCACCTGGGGAGTACACTCCACCTCTCTCGCTGTTTTTATTTCATTTTGTTTTGTCTAGTTTATTTTTGTCTTGTTTTATTTTTCCTATATATCTGAAAATCCATAAAAATTTGAAAAATCGAAAAACTAAAAACTGTTGTTATGGAAGGACCTGCTTTATACTCTATGGAACTTGCAGAATTATTTATGAAGTATAGAGAATCATATAAGGGCAAAGTCATGGGGGCACGTTAAAAAAGTTGGATACAATTGCTAAAATTTTGCTTAAACGCCATGATATAAATTGTTGCTCTAAACAGGATACTAAACATCTTAAATTCCAATGTGGCTTTAGTGAAGAAGTTTTAATTTTGAACTATCATTGGAATAACTATATTCATTCTTGATTTGAAGAAGTAGAACAATTTGTCTTATTTATGGGAGCCTCTGAAATAGAATCCTTCATGTCTAAAAATTATGAAACTTGTGTTGCTTGTCATGACCTTAAAGATTATGTCTCTTCTATCCTTCATTATTGCACAGAAAACTTCAGCAATAATTTTTATATCATTGATTATAAAGAGAGACTCAATTATGCACAAGAATGTATCCACAATTTACAGGAACCCGTGGAAGAAGAAGTTGCTAAACCTGAAAGCTCATTAGATGAAAAAGAGGAGGACATTGATGAACAAAAGGAGGAAGAATGGATTAGCTACCCATGCCAACCTTCTAATGAGAGTAACTCTTTATCTCTTACATTATTTGATTGCCCTCCATGCTCACCAAAGGAGGACAAATGTTATGTTCATGAGAGTTCTCTTGAAATATTCCGTGTGAGTAAAACTTGTGAGAATAATTATGATGTTGTTATTTATAATAATCCATGCTATTTTGATAAATCTCATGATAATCCTTTATTTGTGCCTAATTTCGAAATGCATGGAACTAAAGAATTTTGCTTGGAGAGTGTTTATGATAAAGCTCTCGATGATGATCCTATGTTACTTGATGCTATAAATTATAATTCTAATGAAAATAGGATTGCTACTAGTAGTCACATACCTCTTGAGAATGATCAATCATCTTGTTATAAAATTGCTAAAAGTGGGTTTGATTGTTTTAATCCTACTATTTTTGAGCTTGATAAAAATTATGTGTTTGAAGATCATGAAAAGCATGCTCTATGTGATAGTTATATTGTTGAGTTTATCCATGATGCTACTGAAAATTATTATGAGAGGAAAATATGGTTGTAGGAATTTACATGGTACTAAAACACTTCTCTACATGCTGAAAATTTTAAAGTTACTCTTGTTTTACCTTCACGTGCTTGTCACTTTGTTCTTTGTGAATTTATTTGTGTACAAGATTCTCATGCACAGGAAGTGGGCAAGACTTAAATGTGTTCCATATTTTTGTGTTTCAAAAAAGTTGTACATGAAAGTTTCTCGGAATTGGACGAAACAAAAGCCCAGAGTCTTATTTTTTCGGGACGAAGACGGAGCCAGAAGGACACGCGCAGGAGAGCTGCCATGTGGCAGTACACAGGGAAGGCGCGGCCCCACCCTTGGCCGCGCCTAGCCCTTGTACTGGCGCCTCGTCGCCTCGTTTGCTTCTGTGAGAACCGGAACTTAACTTTCCGACCCTCCTGTGTTACTCGTCAATCCCAAGATCAATGTTGACAACACAGCGAAATGTATATCATTACAGACGTACAAAAATTAATAATTACAAGTTTGAATAGCCACATAGTGTGACATTCATTACAATCAGAAAGCACATCGGATAAATAAAACGCGAAGTGACTCCATCTCAGCCACAGGCAGTTGATGTAGTCCACGAGGCCTCACTCTTCAATGTCGTCGCAGTTGTCGTAGTCTTCCTTGTCTTTGCAGTACTCTGAATATCAACAAAAGTATTGCCATGAGTACATAGAGTACTCAACACACCCCCTCGATGCAATACCTAATATATCTACATGAGGCTTCAAAGGAAGGTTGTAGGTTCTTTTGCATAAAAGCCAATTTTATTTGCAATACATTTGATAAAAGCATTTTAGACGAAAACATGTTTTATAATGAGTGCAATATTTCTCATCAATGTGATTGTCCTTGACAACTCACGCATCTCATAGGATTTGGATTCCAGGGAAAGAAGGGAAGGAGAGAGAGAGGCAAAGAGGGAAATAGCAAAACAGGTTTCTGTATGTCAAGAAGGATTCATGTGTCGTCCATGACCGTGGACACGGCTATTCGAATAGTTTAACTCTGCAGAGGTTGTACACTTTGCCCACACGACACAACCCCGTCTTGTTGCCCACCAGCCGTCGCTGATTTAGTACACACCAATTGGTGTACCGCGCAGAGGGATCGTGACAAGGTCTTTTAGCTAGATCCCCCAAAGATGTGACATGCCCACCGGGTCTGGCGCACGGTATTGAGAGTACGTCCCCAAACCGGTCCCCCCATCTATGCCGAAGGTTCTCCCGTAGGCAGCCACCTTATCTCGCGGTACGGCGACATCAACACCTAAGGCCGACTAACTTACTTAACCAGGCCAGTGCCCATATAGCATGTGGTTGTACGGTTGTCACAATCTTCAAATCCAAGACTTTTTAGGACCCTTAAGCGGCACGAACGACGGATTGCTCCCTCCAACTTGTGAAGGGCAGCCAATCGCTCCTTCAACATTTGATTCAGCTGTCGCTCGCGCCATGTTTAGATGGTAAATTTCACCCAGAGTAGAAGAGAGAGAGTAGAGGAAGCAATAACGGCTAATCAGCCTAGCTCAACGAGCTCAACAACTTTCAAAAGGGTATGTTTGACCCGAAGGTCGATCAATTCCTCCAAAGAGGCAATAGGAAGTATCCTAATGATTATTTAGCATGCTAAGCATCTCTACTCTATCAGGATTATTATATAATCTCTACTCAGGGTATCAAGTAAAAGGCGACAAGCGAATCAGGGTTGGTGTGTCAATCGACACGCTAGCTACTGGAATAAAATAGCATATATATTTATAAAACATAAAATAGCATGCAATTTGTAAAACTGGGATAAATATGATGAGAGGGCATGCCTTCGTTGATGAATCCTTCGTCTTTCTCAATAACCTTATTATATCCACGTCCAACCTCGGCACTCCCTACTCATCGTAACGGTAGCAAAGAGCAACCAAATAAATACCAAAACAATAATCCAAAAAGCGAATGAAATACAAATGAGAATGAAGGGCGGGTAGGTGTAGAACTGGATAGGACAACTTGGATGGAATTGAGAAAGTGAGTTGTTGTAACTCGAATAAGAATCAACTCGCATGTGTATGATGCTAGGATTGGTTATCAGGATAAAGATCTACGATAAGATATCAACAGAGGGATTGTTATAACTAGGTAACTACATATCGATGATCTAAAGGTTATTGTATAGTTGGTCACCGCCATGTTACGTACATAGTGAACCCGCACTACACAATATTGCATAACTAGACAACTAGCAAACTTGTAAGTAAGACATACAAATAAACCTTACCATACTAGTATGCTATAATCAGACAATACCTATCATACATACTAGTGATATAAACAATAGCAAAGATTCTCTAACATGCTATCACAAACATATAAGCAAGACAAAGGCTCACATAAACATACATCATAAAACAACATGTGCAAGCTAATGCTAATATCATAAACTGCATCACGTTAGTGAACCATATATGTACACCGCAATACAGAGGGGTAACACAAATAATAAAATACTACTAAACACAAACTAGCCAAATCATTATACGGTCTACCACAAAATCTAACAAACATCTCATAAGCTAACATACATGTACGAGACAACAAATAAATATATATATAGTTAAACAAGAGCAAGACATGTCATTATCTATTCGATATGTAAATGTATGCTAGCATACATGAAGGAACCTCAATATGAAGCATGTAGTACTAACATGAAAATACCATATATGTATATAATAACACAAATGGTTGAGAAATGGAGTATATAGTGAGCAACAAATAATATAGACCAAGTATAAACATGCACACTACTACAACAATAAGCTACCAAAATAAATAGAATCAACATATTATAAGAAACTAACAAGAACAATTCATGTCACGACATAACAATACCAATATATTTGGTGAAACACTAAGCATGAACTATAACATAAAACATTGTTAGGATAAGCATGCATAGCTCACAACAAGTATAGCTAGCAATAAACATGGATGAAACTAGAGTATGGAAAGTAATCACGATAACTTCAAATGATGTAACCATCAAACTAACATGTTATTGGGTCACATGTAAAATTAACGAAATAGCCTTTCGGGTAATAAATCAATATGTAGTATCAATAAAATACTATTCCAACCACCGCCACACAAATTCTATTTAGACAAAACAAACAGTCTAATGTAGTTCTAGAAACTACTAAATGGTACTACCATCATGTTCAACAATACATTGTAACATGTCCTAGTCATGCAATAAAACGAATACTATTTTTATTCTAGCACAAAGGCATGATAAGAAAAGAAGGCTAAGCAACAGACATGAACAATATGATAGGTTCTACCGGCAGCGAAGAACTAATCAAAACAGTAGAAAACTATTTAGAGAACATATTTACCAAAACTAGCAAATACTATACAGTTTAGAATAAAACTCTATCTAACTATACATTGTATTTTTCAAGCAACAATTACAATACAACTAAACTAATCAGCCATACCTATTAGGATAAAAAGAACTACGCATCATATAAGAAGATACATAATTCAGTATGACAGTAAACTACAAAATCCATACATATGTCATAACACGATAGGACACTTACAACATGAATAGGAGTAACTAATTATATACATGAGCTACTGATCAAACTAGGAAGTGATGAAGGGAAAAAGTATACACAACCAACAACGGTATATAACAGCTAAGCATATGCAACTACACATACACGTAGGTTCATATTCAGACCGTGATACAACAAGTTCAAGTGCATTTTCACAAGCAATTTGGTTAACGTCGAAAATCTTCACCAACCAACTACGCTGCTGGTTTCCCAAGTTCATATGGCCTGTATTTGGTGTTGGGCTCGGGTTGATCCGAAGAGTTCAAGGTAGGCTACAAGGCTGATGCCATTGAGTGGCATTCGGTTCACCGACGACACGACAAACTGTAGAACTAAGGACGGAAATCATGTCTAGGAGGTAGACATAGACATGGGTAGTATGTGGGTGCAAGGATTTGTTACGGGGCTCACCGAGTGTGGCGCAGTTGTCCGACGAACTTGATGAACTGAGTTGCAGGGGTGGTCATGGACGTCGTCGGTGATCAATGGTTTGTCCTTATGGTTCCTTGAATCAGCTTCCCTTCCCTTCGTGATCCTCCTGGCGCAGCAGCTCCGCTCCTGGTAGCCGGTATCGTCGGGAACGCGAACGGCGTTCGACGGCGCTCTCGAAAGATTGGCTCGTTGTGTGTGCCTATGGCTCAAGTGGTGGCGTGGGATGAAAGAGGATGGCGTGGGTGTCGATCTGAGGCTGTATATGAGGAGAACGGTGCTTTAATTGACATGTTCAATGAGAGATTAAAAGCGAGGTAATGGGCGAGAGGTAATGGCGTCCGTTTCTACGAGTTGTGCCTATTCTACTGCTCACGCTCGTGCTTGCGGGAGATGAAGGAAAGCGGGGCGTTTCAGTAGGCAGGGCCTGGGCGTTCTAGAATACGATGATGCAGCGCGTCGATTGGATTAGCAGGGTACTATGCTGGGATTATATCTCGTGCGTGCAAGTCGAGCGTCCGGTGCTTGCACTGCAGGTCTTCGGGGCTCGCTTCATTGCGCTTTGTGTCCTGCGTCTGAGTTGTTGGTTCAGCTGGACCTTCGGTAGGCTGGTGCGCATCATGTGCTCAAATGAAAAGAAACGACACGGTCAGAACCGGTAGATTACACATGTGAAATTCGGAGAGAGGAGCAAAAGTGCTGTGCAGCCAAGGAAGTAAAAGAGTGAGAGCCAGCATGTCTTGATGCATGCATGTATGTCCACGAGAGAGGAATACAAGATTGGGTGCAGCTTGTGTAGGTGAGGAAGGAAATGAAAAGAAAGGAACAAGAAAATAAGCTAGCTAGCTAGCTACGTTTTAATACACATGCATCATACATGACCAAGTTCAAAGTGGATTTTTAGAGAAAATCAAATGAAAAGGAATTTGGCAAATCCAAATGAGACCAATTAAAAACACGAGAAGTACTTTGAGAAATTAATATCTTTCTTTTATATGTCAAATTGATTCCAAAACATTTGGGATTAATTTTAACGACTCTAAATAAAATATTTGTTTTATTTGACCGCGTTGCAACATCATTTGTTTTACAAAAAAAAAATCTAGTCCGTAAAAATCAGGATGTTACAGCTTCGCCCTTCCGCCTATTTATTCCTCGTATCGGGAAAACCCCAGGGACGAGAGCCTCCATCCACGAAAAGTTCCATAGCCGCCGTCATCGCCGAAACCAAATTTCGGGGGACAGAAGTCTCTGTTCCGCCACCCTGCCGGGACGGGGAAGTGCCCCCGGAGCCATCGCCTTCGACTCCACCGCCTCCACTTCGACTCCATGATGGTTTGTGAGTAATTCCCGCAGGGACTATGGGTTCTTGGTTGTAGCTAGATGGTACTCTCTCCCATGTGTTTCAATACAATGATCTCATGAGCTGCCTTACATGATTGAGATCCATATGATGTAATCGGTGTTGTGTTTGTTGGGTTCCGATGGATTGATCATTATGTTTAGTATATCTTATAAGTTTGTGAAGTATTTGTTGCTGCAATATTGTCATGTTTAATGCTTGTCACTAGTGCACGAGTGGCATGATCTTAGATCTAGGTTCTATAATTGTTGCTTAGATTGTATCTACAAATTGTATGCACATGCCTTTGTCCGGAACCTGAGGCACCAAAGTGACCTCGAATTGGGATAACCAGAGGGGATGACTTTTATATGAGGATCACATGTTTTCACCAAGTGTTAATGATTTGCTCTGGTGCTCTATTAAAAGTAGTACCTTAATTACCAGTAGTTTCCCTTGAGGCCTCGCTGCAAACGGGCTGGTAGGACAAAAGATGTTATGCAAGTTTCTCATTGCGAGCACGTATGACTATATATGGAAAACATGCCTACGATATAAATAGACTGGATATTTTGTCTTAATGCTAAATTCAATTCTGTCAATTTCCCAACTGTAATTTGTTCACCCAACACTTGTTATCTGAAGAGTTACCACTAGTGTAGATCGTCGGTAACCTCGGTCCTTTATTTCATCATCATTGCTTTTCAATCAACTACGCGCTGGGATATTTTCCAGTGCCATCTCCTCTGTGTTACTATTGCTCTCATATTGCTGCCGCATCATATTTCCCTGTCAACACGCCATCAAAGTAGTACCAACTATTTTCTGGCGCCACATCATATTACCACTACTTTCACATCACCCTGTTGCTAGTGCTTTTCCAGGTACAGCTGAATTGACAACTCCGTTGTCAAGGCTTATAAGTATTCTTTGGATCCCCTTGTGTCGAATCAACAAATTCGGGTTTTACTTCCCTCGAAGACTGTTGCGATCCCCTATACTTGTGGGTCATCAAGACTATTTTCTGGCGCTGTTGCCGGGGAGCATAGCTCTACTTATAAGTTCACCTGGGAGTACACTCCACCTCTCTCGCTGTTTTTTATTTCATTTTGTTTTGTCTAGTTTATTTTTATCTTGTTTTATTTTTCCAATATATCTGAAAATCCATAAAATTTTGAAAAATCGAAAAACTAAAAACTGTTGTTATGGAAGGACCTGCTTTATACTCTATGGAACTTGCAGAATTATTTATGAAGTATAGAGAATCATATAAGGGCAAAGTCATGGGGGGCACGTTAAAAAAGTTGGATACAATTGCTAAAATTTTGCTTAAACGCCATGATATAAATTGTTGCTCTAAACAGGATACTAAACATCTTAAATTCCAATGTGGCTTTAGTGAAGAAGTTTTAATTTCAAACTATCATTGGAATAACTATATTCATCTTGGATTTGAAGAAGTAGAACAATTTGTCTTATTTATGGGAGCCTCTGAAATAGAATCCTTCATGTCTAAAAATTATGAAACTTGTGTTGCTTGTCATGACCTTAAAGATTATGTCTCTTCTATCCTTGATTATTGCACAGAAAATTTCAGCAATAATTGTTATATCATTGATAAAGAGAGACTCAATTATGCACAAGAATGTATCCACAATTTGTAGGAACCCGTGGAAGAAGAAGTTGTTGAACCTAAAAGCTCATTAGATGAAAAAGAGGAGGAGAGTGATGAACAAAAGGAGGAAGAATGGATTAGCTACCATGCCAACCTTCTAATGAGAGTAACTCTTTATCTCTTACATTATTTGATTGCCCTCCATGCTCACCAAAGGAGGACGAATGTTATGTTCATGAGGATTCTCTGAAATATTTCCTGTGAGTAAAACTTGTGAGAATAATTATGCTACTGTTATTTATAATAATCCATGCTATTTTGATAAATCTCATGATAATCCTTTATTTGTGCCTAATTTCGAAATGCATGGAACTAAAGAATTTTGCTTGGAGAGTGTTTATGATAAAGCTCTCGATGATGATCCTATGTTACTTGATGCTATAAATTATAATTCTAATGAAAATAGGATTGCTACTAGTAGTCACATACCTCTTGAGAATGATCAATCATCTTGTTATAAAATTGCTAAAAGTGGGTTTGATTGTTTTAATCCTACTATTTTTGAGCTTGATAAAAATTATGTGTTTGAAGATCATGAAAAGCATGCTTTATGTGATAGTTATATTATTGAGTTTATTCATGATGCTACTGAAAATTA
Organism: Lolium rigidum; assembly: GCF_022539505.1. Taxonomy (NCBI): domain Eukaryota; kingdom Viridiplantae; phylum Streptophyta; class Magnoliopsida; order Poales; family Poaceae; genus Lolium; species Lolium rigidum. The sequence goes on from NC_061511.1 coordinate 87,731,913, forward strand.
TTATGAGAGGAAAATATGGTTGTAGGAATTTACATGGTACTAAAACACTTCTCTACATGCTGAAAATTTTAAAGTTACTCTTGTTTTACCTTCACATGCTTGTCACTTTGTTCTTTGTGAATTTATTTGTGTACAAGATTCTCATGCACAGGAAGTGGGCAAGACTTAAATGTGTTCCATATTTTCTTCTTGATGCTCTCTTTTGCTTCAATTCATATTACATACGTGAGCATCTTCTCAAATTACTGAGTCTATCTTAATGGCTATAAAGAAAGAGCTTTTTGGGAGACAACCCATTATGTTTTTTTTATTTCTGTTATTTACTGTTTTATTGAGTCTTGGAAGTCATTGCTACTGTAATGTCCTCTCCTTATCATTTTTATTTTCGTTTTTGTGCCAAGAGTAGCCTCTAATGGTAAGAAAGTAGTATTTGGGGAATTTGCAATTCTCTTTCTGTTTCTGGACTGTCGCAAGAAAAAATCGCATAAATCACCAGAACGTCACCACGAGATGAAAATTTACGAGCATATTCCACAGGTTATTATCTAACTTTCATTAGTTCAACATTTTTCGATCTGAGTGACGGAGAAGTCTAAAACAAATCGATCTTTAACTGTTGTTCTTTTTTGACAGATTTCAGCCATTAGTGCATTTGCCTCTTAATCTTTTTCTTTTTGAGTTCTTTTGAAAGAAGGAGCTTTCCGAAGAAGTTTATGCAGTAGCTAATGTCTTAATATAAGATTTACATATGTCATACCAGAACCAAGTGGATTACTTATTTTGATTACACTAATATTGCTAATGAATTATGTTGAGTTTTGGGTGAAAGAAGTTTGAGTGTAGGGAGAGAAGAATGATGCCATAGGATGAAGAATGGACACAAGCTCAAGCTTGAGGATTTTTCTCATTGAGAGCATTTACATAAATTTACTTTCTGCATTTTACTTTATTGCAAACTATACATACAAAACACCAAAACTACTGCTTTATTATTATTGTTTGCTTGTCACATTCGCTAACCAATACCTTCAGCTCCTCGTGGGTTCGACAACCTTTGTTATTGAAAAGTACTACAATTGATCTCCCGCACTTGGGAGCCATGAGCTACGCATACCAAAATTTAAGAAAAATACTATTAGGATGTATACCCATGCCATAAATTATATGGTGTTATTTCAACAAATCATGATGGTGCTCCATCTTTTAGTGTAGAAGTGGTAGTCTCTAAAGCATAGATCTCGTAAATATAAAGGTAGCTTTAATTTAGATCATTGATTTACCATGCTTAACAAGGTTCGGTTATTTTTCTCAAACACTCCATACTTTTGTGGTGTTTTTCGGGAGGCATAAGTTGTGGAATTAACTCCGCAACACTTATGCTAACTCCATAACTTTAATATTTTTAGTATGATCCAATCATAGATTATTATTTTTTCTTGGTACGATGATTTTCCATGTCACGTTGAAGTTCTTTAAACCTATTAAAAAGTTAAAAACTTATTTCTCATCAAATAAATATTCCCGAATATATCTATTCAATTCATCGATGGATGTTTATGAATAGAAGAATCTAATGTGTGTGGCTATGCATAATGGACCAGTATACATCAACATGTATGATTTTCAATAAGCTAGCCGCCCATTCAACTATTGGCAAGTGAACAAATTTTTAGTCATTTTTCCTTGTAGAAAAGATGTGCAAGTGTCAAATGATTCAAAAAATGAATGACTTCAAAAAATCATTTGTCCAGAGTTTCTTAGTGGCAATTTTACAAATAATTGAAATTCAAATCATTTGTCGTTTTAGCATTCAACATCACCATTATGGATGTGTATTTGACCAACAAGATTTATAATGATTTATCCATCGTATATGGAGCATAGTCATAAGTTGAGCAACTCATTGCTTTTATTAGACCGAAACAAAATATCAATTATTAAGTTCTTAGAACAAATATCAATGGCTAGCTACGATGCCGACGACGAACACAATAACACTTTATTTGGTTGTTGACGTACATTGTTACCACATTCTTTGCTAGTTTGTTAGGTCATAGTGTTCCATTATATAACACTTCATACCAACCAATCTAGTACAATTACCAAAGAATTACAACCAATCTAGTACAATTACCAAAGAATTACCAACCAATCTAGTACAATTACCAAAGAATTACGTTGTGATCAACAAAAATATATTCGTAACATCTATATAATCTATACACAGATGAGCTAGAGTTTCTAATTTTTTTTCTGCCGGTCATATTAGAATTTTCACCCGTTAACTGCTTGAAAATATGATGGATACCCAACCATTTTCGCACGACCTATGTAAGGGTATATTGCCCCTATGTGTGGTTTTGGTAATTAATGACAACCCCTATGGACTAATGTTTTCATTGAGTTTATATGAAGGAATATTCCATAGGTACTACTTGTATTCCATGTGTTGGATTCAAGTATGGATGCCATGTAAATAAAGATACATCTTGTGTATTGGCATCAAGATCATCTAGGTTTGAAGATAAATATGTGATATGATCAAGAAGAAGAAATGAAGATGGAGTTCTTATGTGGAACTCAATATTAGTCATGCTCTATCTTAAGTGAGTATGAGAAGATACAAGGTTGAGTCATGCAAGCTCAAGATGAGCATCTCAAGTGGATCACATGCTTGAAGCTTGTCGTCCATTTGGTGATATTGGACATGTGAAGATGTGCATCAATGGAGCTTTCCCATCATGGTGTATGGGGAGCATTTGTGAGTCTTCACGAAGCAACGATGATCAAGTGAGGCATTCCGGCTTGAGTGGAGCTTTAAGAGCTATCATCAAGATCAAGCGGGATGCGCAAGGCAAAGGTATGGCCTTGCTAGGTTTTTTCTTTACCGGTCTCAAGGTGGTTGATGGGAGACCGGATTATAGGATAGATAGCCGCACTATTAAGAGGGGCTTTCGGTTGGGTAACTTGATCACATCGTCTTAGGGAGCTCAATCCTTTGCATACTTTGCATATCCTTATTGCTTCTTGGTGTTTCTTGTTGTGAGGTTCTTGTGCTTGTTGCTAGCTTTACAACAAGTCCAAGTTCATCGAAAACGGAGTTCGCACGCATCTTCTATTGCGTTTTCGAGGTTGGGTGATTTTACCGGTTATTCATGATATAAGGTTCTACCTTTTATATTCATGATAAAATCCCCTCCTACAGATTCTTGAGTTTGCACTTTCTATTGGATAGCATTTGTTGTTATCTTTCCAACAAAATTGGTTTCATGACAATCGAAGTTCGGGAGCATTAGTTATTAAAGAAAAGGAGAAAGCATATAAAAAGAAAAAGAAAAGAAAAAGGGGGGAGGGGTCAGCCGGCCGACCGGCCCAGCTGCCGGTCCACCCGGCCGAGACCGGCCCGGGCGCTAATGCCAACCGGACGGCCTACTGAGGCCCACCCGGTTGGTCCGACCCAGGGTCCGGCTGGCGCCGGCCTGCCCGGCGCTCCCCCGGCCCAACCGAGCGCACGGCCCGCTCCACTCCGCGCTGCCCACGCGCCGCCCACGCGCTGCGCGCCCGACCGGCCGCTCCCCTGCTGGGCCGCCTCTCCTTGGCGTGGCCCGCTCGCCCGCGCCAGCCGCCGCTCCGGCTGGGCCTCCCGCTGCCCGGCCGAGGCTCGCCGCCGCATCCTTCGCTCGCTCCTGCCCCGACCGGCCTGTGGCTCGGTTCGGCCGGGCTGGTGACCGGCCAGTCCGGCTCCTGCCCCGGTCGGTCGGCCTGTGCGCCGGCTGGGGCGATTTTCCTGCGTGTCTTTGACTTGTCTTTTTCCCCAACGGTTTTATTTGCTCCCTAGCTATAAATAGTCCTTCTTCCACCTTAAGCAAGTTAGTTCTTCCCATTCTCTCACCTCCATTGTTGCCTTTGAAGAACTTGCTTCCCCTCTTGATTTCCCCCATGATTCTTGCCCATTCTTGAGGATTTGAGAGAGGAGATCTAGATCTACAATCCCCACCAATCAATTTCTCCTCTAAGTGAGGGGAACTCTTGGGATCTAGATCTTGGAGTCTTTTGTTGACTTTCCCCATTGTTCTTCCTCTCCAATCTCATCCTAGCATTTGTTGTTTGGGTGGGTTTTGAGTGTGAAGGATTTGAACACCTCTAGTGTTCTTGCTTTGCATCATTGCATAGTGTTGAGCTCTCCACCACGATTAGTTCGAGTGAGAGACCGTGAGCTTGTTACTCTTGGAGGGAGACCTCCTAGTTGGCTTGGCGGCTGGTGCTCCGGTGATCTCTTCAAGAAGGTTGTGAAGAGGCCCGGGCTTCTCCTTCGTGAGCTTGTGAAGTGGTTGTGGAGCTTGCCATCTCCGGAGCGGAGGAAAAGCTAACCATAAGGAAAGGGCCATTATCCTTCGTGGGTGTGGTTCGGAGAATAGGGTGAGCCTTCGTGGTGCGGGGAATCCTTCATGGACCTCCACTCCTCCAAACGTGACGTACCTTCTTGCAAAGGAAGGGAACACGGGAATACATCCTCGTCTCCGCGTGCCTCGGTTATTTCTATACCCGAGCTCTCTTTCCTTGTGATAGCCATTGTGCTTGAAGTACATATATCTTGCTGTCACTTGTGCTACATATATCTTGTGCCTATCTTGCTTAGCTCTAGTTGTTATTGTTACACTTAGTTGAGCTTAGCATATCTAGGGTTTGTGCTTGTAAACTAAACGATAGTTTAATTCCGCATTCTTACAAGACAAATCCGGATTATTTTTTAATTGCCTATTCACCCCCCCCTCTAGGCGACATCTCGATCTTTCAATTGGTACCAGAGCAAGGTCTCTCCTTGTTTAAGGCTTCACCGCCTTGAGAGTAAAGATGTCGGCTAGTAACTTAGTGCACAATGACACAATTATCTTTAATGGCACAAATTATCTTTTGTGGAGAAATTGCTTGCTTTATAACCTTCGGACCTCGTGTCCAAATATAGAGCAATTTCTAGATGTAGGTTTTTCTCCTCCGATGGATCCTCAAAATCTATCTTTAGAGGATGAGAAAAACTTACATCTTGAAGCGCAAGTATCTAATGAGCTTGTATTCTCCTTGAGACCAGATTTTCATAGGTTCTTGATATATATAAAGCGAAAATCGTCTCATGAGATGTGGATCAAGCTTAAGGAAATGTTTGGTGGATCCACTTCTTATTTGGTCGGTGGTGACTCCGAGGAGCTTTCTTCCCCTTCACATCATGAAGAGCTCCAAGTTGCTTCCACCTCCGGTCGTGATGAGTTCTCATCTTCTTCCACTTCACCAACATGTAGCAAGACACGAGGTAATGATATGGTGAGTGGTGAGTAAAATTACAATGTTGATATTGTGCTCAATAGTGATGATTCTTCATCTCTATCCCATTGCAATGCTTCCTCTTTGGACTTAAACACATCTAGCATTGAAAATAATCTACATGCTTGTGTTGATAGTCTTTGCATATCATGTGTAAATTGCTTACATAGATCACATGATGATATGCTTACCTTGTCTTGTTCCCATAATCAAAATGCTTCTATTCCCTCTAGTTGGTTGTTGACTAACAATGTAGAGGAAACCGAACACTCTATGGATGAAGACACGATTTCAAATGAGGATTCAAGAATATCTTCATCTTCATTCTCTGGTATGCACATGTGCCTTATGGCAAAAGGATCAAAGGTATCTCCTACTTTGACTCCTAACACATCCTCTAACGATGAGAGTGATGATGATTATAATGATGAAGTATATAATACTCGTTGCATGATATGAGTATGGTATATGCTTCTCTTCATGGTAATAAAGAAGCTCGTGCTAATCTCGAACACTCTATGGAAACCATGAATAAATACAAGGAAACCATAGTGGAGTTGGAGTCCCATGTTGAAAATGGGAAAATGATATTCAATCTCCTCAAGCATGAGCTAAAAGATGAGAAGCATACTAATTTTATGCTTACACAACAAATTGAATCCTATATGCATAAAAATGAGAAAACTATTGTTGATGCTTGTGCTACTAACTCTACTTCTTGTGAAGCATCTATCCTAAAGGAGAATGTTGAGCTAAGGGCTCAACTTGAGTTGCTAACTAGAAATTATAGGGAATTGGAAGAAAGTCATAAAAAGCTCTTGGGCTCTCATGATGATCTTATAATTTCCTATGATGGGCTAAAGTTAGCTAATGAGGCTAGTATCACTAAGGTAACATCTTGTGAGCCTCATGTGGACATTAGCACAATCTCTACTACAAATGCTATATTGCCATGTGCTAGTCCTTGTAATCCATCTAGTCAAACTAGTGACACACCTTGTGTTGGATTACTTGCTTTTCCTTCTTGCTCTAACAATGAAGCTTCTACTTCCTCTAGTACTTGTATTTCTACTAACCATGTAGAGGAAATCAAAGAGCTCGAGGCCCAAGTCCTTTCTTTGAAGAAAGACTTGGAAAATCGTCATGAAGGGAAATCCGCACTTGACAAGATGCTAAGTGTGCAACAATCCCCCAATGACAAGAGTGGACTTGGATTCAACTCCAATAACAAGAACAAGTCCAAGAGCAAGAGAAACAAGAAGAAGGGCCAAGACAAAGTCAAGGATCCAGCCAAGTTGGTTTGCTTCAAGTGCAAGGTTGAAGGGCATCATGTTAGATCATGCCCATTGAAGAAGAAGAAGCACTTGAGTGAGAAACAACAAGGGAAACGGCCACAAGGTCAAGGTCAAGCTCATGCTCGACCTCAAGTTGAAGATAGGCCACTTCCCAACAAGAATCAAGATATTGTTCCCCAAGAGAAGAAATCAATAAAGAAGAGAAAGGGGAACACTTGCTACTTATGTCGTGTGAAGGGGCACTTTGCTTCTTCATGTTTAAGTGGTACCTTATCCAACCCTATCATTGTTGATGATGATTATTCTCTTGGTAAGGATAAGGATGGCAATGTGTTTGACAAATTTGTTGGAACTCAAAGTGGTTTCAAGAAAAGAGCCATTTGGGTTGCCAAGCCTATTGTGACTAATATCTTAGTACCCAACTTGGTTGGGGACCAACAAGCTCAAACTTGATCAATAGGTGCATATGGAGGTCATTGGAGAGTTGGCTAATTCATGAAGAATTAAGGGATCTTCATATATTATTTTGACCAAGCCAAGTCGTATGGATCATTATCTATATCTTATATCCAATGTTCCTCCTTGCGGTAACTTATACTTCAACTCTTCATATTTATTGTAAGTTACTTGGCCCTTTGCATGTTTGGTTTTGTATCAAATATGTGTTTGTATGTGTTGAGTTTTACTTGCCTATGTTGTGTATTCAAGTATGTTTGTTTGACTCATCATATACATGTGTATTGTTTTGAGCCTAATGCATCTTGATGATATCTTATTTGGGTCTCTTTGAGTGATTAATGGAACATCCCATTTTGGGGGAGTGATATGAATTGTGCATATCTCTGTCTCTAAAATGTGTGTACATGGGTATCACCACTTAGTATTGATATTGCAAGATTATCTAGTGTTGCGGTCAGAAACCCACCGGCGGGCAGCGACTGGCAACACCGTAGAGCCGGGAACAACTAGGGCTGCGGCTGGCCCCAGTCCCTCAGAGCGACGGCCCGCAAAGCCTCCTGGTCACACGTCCGATGCCTGTCGCAAGGGCGTGCCACCTGACCTATACCCGGTCGAGGAAGGTGTTGGATGATGCCTCGCTTAGTTTCCTGCATGGCATACACGTAAACGTTAAATACGAGCCTCGATCGGCTCTCAGGTTGTCCCGTGAATCGGCTCAAAGAGCCGATCCACCCATGATTCGTACAAGGTGTCCGAATATATGGTGGTCCTGCTTGATAAAGATAAAGCTAATGCGATCTACGACGATTTAGGGTTTTCACCGCATAATCGGATCATCCTACTCACGATTGGGCCTCGCGCTCGCGTACGGTGACCGTAAGCCGATCCTAGACAGAGCCTAAAAACCAACACGAGGTTGATCCCCGGAACATCCTGTCTAGGGCTAGCAAACTCCACCCTACACGCCGCTGGATCCTCCAACCCTTTGTAAGGCCTAACTATTGCGGATGTTAAACTAATCCTTGAAGACCAAGGAGCAACCGTAACGGATCGGATCTACTAAACTATGATCAAGCGGGGTGCCGCCCCTACACCTAAGATAGGTGTAGGGCGGCTAGATGTATAAGGGTTGCACTACGACGGCATATGATACGAAGAACAATGCTAACCCTAACACATCTAAGATAACTACGTTGCTCGCCATCAAAAAGGCTTCAGCGACGAGCAACGCATGAACAACGTAGGTAGGCTTGTGCTGCCTAGATCGCAAGATGCGATCTAGGCAGCATGGTGCTTACCGGAGAAACCCTCGAGACGAAGGAGTTGGCGATGCGCCGAGATTTGTTTGTGTTGAACGTTGGTTGTTGTTTATTTCATAAACCCTAGATACATATTTATAGTCCAAGGGACTTTCTAATTCAGGCGTGCACCTAACCGTGCACGGGTAAAACTCTAACTTCTAAATTAAGATGCAATCTACTATAATACAGATACATGGGCAATTTAGCCCAAACTTGGTACACAAGGCCGATTCACGTATTTCTTCCCTGTATATATCTTCAAGTCCATCTTGATCGCGGCCCACCTCTGACTCGGTCAAATTCTGGTGATAACACATGCCCCCCTGGTTTTGGAAATGACATTTCCAAAATCATTACGCTTTTCTTCCGTCGGGTCATGTCGTGGCAGAGCAGAAACCGCCGCAGAATCCTTCATCATAATGCCTTGCCCCTTCCACTTCTCCACGTGGCCGCAAAATTTTCCTGTTGGGCATCATCTCCTCGGAAACTGCTGTGGCATTGAATCTCCCTCATATCCCTTTTATTTAACCGTTCTAAACAGCTTGCTCCTCCTTCGTCCTCCTCGCATTAGCACCCAAAAACCCTCCTGTGCCACCATGTCTTCTTCCTCCTCCTCCTCCTCCGAGCTTTCCTACGGGTCCTCCTCCTCCCGCGAGACGCCGCCGGACATCCGCGCCCCAGAAGAATGGGACCTGGAAGACCACGCCTCCTCCATCTGGTCCGAAGACGACCAGTCCCTGACCAGCGGGGATGAAGATCTTCAGTTCCTTGCCGACGGGGAACTGGAGTCGGAAAGCGAGGACGACCGGTTCCCCTGGGACGGCTGTCCCACCTCTGAAGAAGAGGAAGAAGAAGACGACGACGACGACGACTCCCTCGAGGGCTACCCGCCGGCGAAACGCCTCCGCATGTGGTGGGACGACGACAGCAGGGATGATGAAGACGGGGATGAAGCTCCCGTAGAGGGCTACGGGAGTAGCGACGAGGAGCCCATCGGCAGCAATGCCGATGAGAGTTCCGAGGATGACGACGAGGGAAGCGATGGCCCGTAGATTAGGATCTACTAGTGTAGGCCTAGCAGTAGTAGATTGGTCAATAGACCCTTCTTTTGTTCTTCCTTCTTTGAGCAATCGGTTCTTCCTTTGTAAGAAATCCTGTTTATTAATGAAGAAGTTTCCCCAATTTGATTTTGGCGATTTCTTTTAAACCGATTCTCAATGAGCCGATGGCAACGCATCGGTCTCTCATAATCCGCCCTTCATCTCTTCGACCACGGGGTGACTGGAATCTTGGTCAAAACTCAATAAGCCAATGTCAGCGCATCAAGCCTTCATGAACTATCCTTCGTCCTTTCGAATAATGAATTTGAGTTCCGCCGGATCACCACCCTTGACGAAAATCGCGGCGCAGGACTAGCCGATGGCCACCCAATCGGCTTTCAAGAACAGAGCATCCACCAGGCCAGCTGCCCCCCGAGTCTTAGTCAAGGCGAAACAGAGACGAGGGCATGCCATTCAGACAAATGGACCTGGGCTAGATCATGCATGAGAGAACTATTATGCAGAGCCAGCCGATTCCCAACAAAATCGGCTCTCCAGAGCAGAGAACCTTCAGGGTGAGCTGCCCCCCGAGCTTCTTCAGTCCACTTCTTTGTCTTTGCAGGTCAAATCGGCTCCTTTCCTTCGGTGGATCTGAGGCAACCCACCCTTAGCCTGATCTGCGCATCCATGCTGCTCTTGGCATCGTTCTCGAAGAGAGGATCTGAGCCCTTAAACCGCGCCATTGAGGAGTTCTTCCATTAGAGTCTCTCTTCGTGGTCCTCTTCCTGCTCCATTGACCCTCTGACTATAACAGTTATACCTCTTGAGTCGATGGCCATGCATCGGCTTTATATCCTTAAGTCGATGTCTGCTGCATCGGCTGTGCTTAAAATTTTTTGAATTTTTTACGGCCGATTTATGTATCGGCCCCCATACTTCAATACCCATCATCAAAGGATATCTTGGGCTGCTGGGCATTGTAAGATGCTTCTACTGCATATCCTCGTGTTTATCCACCTAGGTGCCCCCCCCCGAGCCGATTCTTTCAAGGGACTTGATGGTATCGGCTCTTAAGGGATTCCCTGTTGGATCGAATGTTGAACCCTGGCAGAATGGATGGTGAGGATAATTCTGGCCGATTGCTGGAATCGGCCTCCACGTTGCTTGCTCGATGGAGGTATTGTAATGATCCTCCATAAATCCTTGGGGGCCGATCACAAGGATCAGCCTCGCCACGTTTGCTCGTTGATTTGCTCCAGCTACACGGTTAGGCCAGTGGACACGACCAGCCTAACTTCATCCTCTGTCATGTCGATGCGCTCGCCGTCGTCCACCTTGAGTGCATCGTTTAATCCTCGAGCAATAAACTCCGTTGGGAGGATGAACACCATGTTTGTGCCAGCCGATGTCTCATCATCGGCTTTCCTTTGCTTGGGGCGCCACTCTTTTCTTGGTGGCCGACCTTCTTCGTCCAGGGTTCGCTGAATTTTGGCGGCCAGGTCAGGCCGTGCCTTCCTCAACGTGTGCAGGTATAATCCTTCAGCTTCCTCCAACCCACGCAGACGCTGAACCCTTCGTTTTTGGGAACGGCTGAGCCCATCAGGGCACCACCTTGGCCGATGATACTTGTCTTCTTCATCATCGTCCTCTAGTTCCTCGAGATCTTCCACCCGAGCAGACTCGAGCACGCTCGTTCCGAGGCGGGAGAGGCCCTAGACGTTTGAACACGGACACGTTAGCCGCATCCTTCTTCTTCTCGTTTGCATTCGCGCGTTGCCGATTGTTGGCAATCGGCTCATTCCTGAATCCCAGCAGTGTCTAAAGAAGGGGCAGTCCCAGTGCCTATCCACGTCGTCTTGCTCTCTCGACTTTTCCTTGGCGTGGCGCTCGTATCGCTCCTCGTCGTGATCATGCCGACGACGTCTCCTGTCGTCCCTAGCCAGACGATCTTTTTCATCATCGTCGATGTATCGCCGGCGTTGGTCATACTGACTCACATACTTGTTGAGGAGGTGATCAGAGAGAGGTCGTTGATATCTTATGTTCTTCACATCTCCCTCTGTGACGTAGCGCTTGCCGTCTTGGCGGAGCCGATCGCGTGGAGCGGCTTCCTCTCGTGTCTTTGCTATGAGAGCAGCCTGCCCTCATCTCCGTCCTTACCGCAGTGGTGCCCAAGCCCTACCATGTTGATATTGCATGAGAGATCCGGCTGGCACCCTCCATGGTAAGTATACTCCACCATGTTAACGGCGGGGAAGGGGTGTGTGTCGACCTTCATGGCGTATCTGGTTGAAAATTAGCCGTCCATTTTCTATCGCCATTTGGATCCGCCGACGCCACACCCTGCGGTCGTTAGTGGTGTGGGTGAACGTGTTATGCCACTTGCGGTATGGCTTTCCGTTCAACTCCTGCACCGTGGGGATCTTGTGGCCTTCGGGTACCTTTATGTGCTTCTCCGTGAGTAAGAGATCGAAAATCTGCTTCAGCTTTGGTCACGTCGAAGTCGAACCCTTTTGGAGGGCCTTGTGGCTTCACCCATTTGCAGGACACGGGGCCTGCCGCTCGAGTCCATTCAGCCACTCGCTACCTCTCGATCTCCCGCAGCACCTTCATCCTCGTCTACCTCAGCCGTGGCCACCGCGCGCTTGAATTTGTCCCGGTAAACATCCGGGTGGCGCTCGTTCATATGCCGACAGCCTTCGCACCATGTGCGCCGGTGAAGGGTAGTCTCGCTTGGGAGGCCACGTCTTTGATCGATGATGAGAGACCCACCGCCGCCAACTCGACCGCTTCTTTTTCACTTACATGAACCGAATAGCATCGGTTCCTAATGGTCCCGAAGCGCCGGATGTATTCCGACACCTGTCTCCCCGCGCTTCGTCGTACTTGTGCTAGATCAGCAATGCCAGCCTCGGAAGCCTCCGAGTGATACTCGCTCATGGAACTGCTCTTCCAACCGCTTCCAAGTCCGGATGGAGTTCGGTGGCAGCGATGTGTACCACCCGAAAGCCGATCCCGTGAGGGACCGTGCGAAGAACCTCACACGCAACTCGTCTGATGCTGAGATCGTGCCCAGCTGTGCCAAATATCGGCTCACATGCTCGATGGAGCTGGAACCATCTGATCCACTAAACTTTGTGAAGTCCGGGAGCCGATATTTGGGTGGTAGCGGGATCAATTCGTACTCGTTGGGGTACGGCTTGGTGTAGCCGAACGTCTTCTGATGTCTACGGGAGCTTCTATTCTTGTAGACAGTGTTGGGCCTCCAAGAGCAGAGGTTTGTAGAACAGCAGCAAGTTTCCCTTAAGTGGATACCCAAGGTTTATCGAACTCAGGGAGGAAGAGGTCAAAGATATCCCTCTCATGCAAACCCTGCAACCACAAAGCAAGAAGTCTCTTGTGTCCCCAACACACCTAAGAGGTGCACTAGTTCGGCGAAGAGATAGTGAAATACAGGTGGTATGAATAAGTAGTAGCAACAGCAGAAAAGTGCTCTGCCCAGGACAGTAAACAAGCAGTAGTAACGCAGTAGTAGTAACGCAGCAGTAGTAAACAAGCAGTAGTAACTCAGCAGTATTTAGGAACAAGGCCTAGGGATTACACTTTCACTAGTGGACACTCTCAACATTGATCACATAACAGAACAGTATAAATGCATACTCTACACTTTTGTTGGATGATGAACACATTGCGTAGGATTACACGAACCCTCAATGCCGGAGTTAACAAGCTCCACAATAATGCTCATGTTTTAGTAACCTTCGAGTGTAAGATAGATCAACAGACTAAACCAAGTACTAACATAGCATGCACACTGTCACCTTCATGCATATGTAGGAGGAATAGATCACATCAATATTATCATAGCAATAGTTAACTTCGCAATCTACAAGAGATCTTGATCATAGCATAAACCAAGTACTAACACGGTGCACGCACTGTCACCTTTGCACACATGCGGGAGGAATAAAACTACTTTAATAACACATCACTAGAGTAGCACATAGATAAATTGTGATGCAACATGCCGCAATCATAAAGAGATATAAATAAGCACTTCACTACGCCATTCAACGAGTGAATAAGTATTCCGTGAAATCTAGCCTAAGAGACCCACACGGTGCACACACTCGTCACCTTTACACACGTGGGACGAGGAGTCTCCGGAGATCACATAAGTAAAACTCACTTGACTAGCATAATGACATCTAGATTACAAGCATCATCATATGAATCTCAATCATGTAGGGCAGCTCATGAGATTATTGTATTGAAACACATAGGAGAGAGATGAACCACATAGCTACCGGTACAGCCCCGAGCCTCGATGGAGAACTACTCCCTCCTCATGGGAGCAGCAGCGGTGATGAAGATGGCGGTGGAGATGGCAGCGGTGTCGATGGAGAAGCCTTCCGGGGCACTTCCCCGCTCCGGCGGGTGCCGGAACGCAGATCCTGTCCCCGGATCTTGGCTTCGCGATGGCGGCGGCTCTGGCGGGTTTCTGTGGGTTTCGTCAATTGGTATCGGGTTTTCTGATCCAGGGGCTTTTTATAGGCGGAGAGGCGGCGCAGGAAGGTCGAAGGGGGGCCCACACCCTAGGGGGGCGCCCCCCCCTTGGCCGCGCCGGGGTAGGGTTTGGTGGCCCTGCCTCCCTTCTCTGGCGGTTCTCGTGTGTTCCGGATGCTTCCGGGTAAAATAGGAACTTTGGCGTTGATTTCGTCCGATTCCGAGAATATTTCGTTACTAGGATTTCTGAAACCAAAAACAGCAGAAAACGGAACCGGCACTTCGGCATCTTGTTAATAGGTTAGTTCCGTAAAATGCACGAATATGACATAAAGTGTGCATATAACATGTAGATAACATCAATAACGTGGCATGGAACACAAGAAATTATCGATACATTGGAGACGTATCGCATCCCCAAGCTTAGTTCCGCTCGTCCCGAGCAGGTAAAACGATAACAAAGATAATTTCGGAGTGACATGCCATCATAATCTTGATCATACTATTTGTAAAGCATATGTAGTGAATGCAGACGATCAAAACAATGGTAATGACATGAGTAAACAACTGAATCATATAGCAAAGACTTTTCATGAATAGCACTTCAAGACAAGCATCAATAAGTCTTGCATAAGAGTTAACTCATAAAGCAATAATTCAAAGTAAAGGTATTGAAGCAACACAAAAGAAGATTAAGTTTCAGCGGTTGCTTTCAACTTGTAACATGTATATCTCATGGATATTGTCAACATAGAGTAATATAATAAGTACAATAAGCAAGTATGTAGGAATCAATGCACAGTTCACACAAGTGTTTGCTTCTTGAGGTGGAGAGAAATAGGTGAACTGACTCAACATTGAAAGTAAAAGAATGGTCCTCATAGAGGAAAAGCATCGATTGCTATATTTGTGCTAGAGCTTTGATTTTGAAAACATATAGAGAGCATAAAAATAAAGTTTTGAGAGGTGTATGTTGTTGTCAACGAATGGTAGCGGGTACTCTAACCCCCTTGCCAGACAAACCTTCAAAGAGCGGCTCCCATTTTATTTTATTTTTGGGTGGCACTCCTTCCAACCTTTCTTTCACAAACCATGGCTAACCGAATCCTCGGGTGCCCGCCAACAATCTCATACCATGAAGGAGTGCCTTTTTATTTTAGTTTTATTATGATGACACTCCTCCCAACCTTTGCTTACACAAGCCATGGCTAACCGAATCCTTCGGGTGCCGTCCAACAATCAAATACCATGGAGGAGTGTCTATTTTTGTTAATTAATTTGGGACCGGGAATCCCATTGCCAGCTCTTTTTGCAAAATTATTGGATAAGCGGATGAAGCCACTAGTCCATTGGTGAAAGTTGCCCAACAAGATTGAAAGATAAACACCACATACTTCCTCATGAGCTATAAAACATTGACACAAATCAGAGGTGATAAATTTTGAATTGTTTAAAGGTAGCACTCAAGCAATTTACTTTGGAATGGCAGGAAATACCATGTAGTAGGTAGGTATGGTGGACACAAATGGCATAGTGGTTGGCTCAAGTATTTTGGATGCATGAGAAGTATTCCCTCTCGATACAAGGTTTAGGCTAGCAAGGCTTATTTGAAACAAACACAAGGATGAACCGGTGCAGCAAAACTCACATAAAAGACATATTGAAAACATTATAAGACTCTACACCGTCTTCCTTGTTGTTCAAAACTCAATACTAGAAATTATTTAGACCTTAGAGAAACCAAATATGCAAACCAAATTTTAGCATGCTCTATGTATTTCTTCATTAATGGGTGCAAAGCATATGATGCAAGAGCTTAAACATGAGCACAACAATTGCCAAGTATCACATTACCCAAAACATTATAGCAATTACTACATGTATCATTTTCCAATTCCAACCATATAACAATTTAACGAAGAGGAAACTTCGCCATGAATATTATGAGCTAAGAACACATGTGTTCATATGAACCAGCGGAGCGTGTCTCTCTCCCACACAAACATGATGTAATCCAATTTATTCAAACAAAAACAAAAAAAAGAAACAAACAAACAGACGCTCCAAGAAAAAGCACATAAGATGTGATGGAATAAAAATATAGTTTCAAGAGAAGGAACCTGATAATTTATCGATGAAGAAGGGGATGCCTTGGGCATCCCCAAGCTTAGACGCTTGAGTCTTCTTGATATATGCAGGGGTGAACCACCGGGTGCATCCCCAAGCTTAGAGCTTTCACTCTCCTTGATCATAGTATATCATCCTCCTCTCTTGATCCTTGAAAACTTCCTCCACACCAAACTCGAAACAACTCATTAGAGGGTTAGTGGACAATAAAAATTAACATGTTCAGAGGTGACACAATCATTCTTAACACTTCTGGACATTGCATAAAGCTACTGGACATTAATGGATCAAAGAAATTCATCCAACATAGCGAAAGAGGCAATGCGAAATAAAAGGCAGAATCTGTCAAAACAGAACAGTTCGTATTGACGAATTTTAAAATGGCACCAGACTTGCTCAAATGAAAATGCTCAAATTGAATGAAAGTTGCGTACATATCTGAGGATCATGCTCGTAAATTGGCATAATTTTCTGAGCTTCCTGCAGGGCAGTGGGCTCAGATTCGTGACAGCAAAGAAATCTGGAACTGCGCAGTAATCCAAATCTAGTACTTACTTTTCTATCAACGGCTTAACTTGGCACAACAAAACTCAAAACTAAGATAAGGAGAGGTTGCTACAGTAGTAAACAACTTCCAAGACACAAATATAAAACAAAGTACTGTAGCAAAATAACACATGGGTTATCTCCCAAGAAGTTCTTTTCTTTATAGCCATTAAGATGGGCTCAGCAGTTTTAATGATGCACTCGCAAGAGATAGTATGTGAAGCAAAAGAGAGCATCAAGAGGCAAATTCAAAACACATTTAAGTCTAACATGCTTCCTATGCATAGGAATCTTGTAAATAAACAAGTTCATGAAGAGCAAAGTAACAAGCATAGGAAGATAAAACAAGTGTAGCTTGAAAAATTTCAGCACATAGAGAGGTGTTTTAGTAACATGAAAATTTCTACAACCATATTTTCCTCTCTCATAATAACTTTCAGTAGCATCATGAGCAAACTCAACAATATAACTATCAAATGAAACATTCTTATCATGAGTCTCATGCATAAAATAATTACTCTCCACATAAGCATAATCAATTTTATTAGTTGTAGTGGGAGCAAATTCAACAAAGTAGCTATCATTATTATTCTCATCAAGTGTAGGAGGCATATTGTAATCATAATCAAATTCACTCTCCATAGTAGGTGGCACCAAAAGACCACTATCATTATAATCATCATAAATAGGAGGCAAAGTATCATCAAAGAAAATTTTCTCCTCAATGCTTGGGGGACTAAAAATATCATGCAAACCAGCTTCCCCAAGCTTAGAACTTTCTATATCATTATCAACAATGGTGTTCAAAGCGTTCATACTAATATTACTACCAAGCATGCAAAGAAGATTTCATAGGTTTTTTAATTTTCGCATCAAACAATCCATGTTTTAAATCAGGAAATAGAATAAGAAGCTCACTCTTGTACATTATGCCAAACTAGTGTAAACAAGAAACAACAAGATGCAATTGCATGATCTAAAGGAAATAGCTTTGAGCACACACACAACGGCGCCAGAAAAATACTTTACCTGAGACCGTAGTATGAGAGCCTTTTACCTTTCCTCCCCGGCAACGGCGCCGTGAAAAGTGCTTGATGTCTACGGGAGCTTCTATTC